>NW_020799125.1:8040942-8070851 GCF_003259725.1 Athene cunicularia
CCATCACAACGCGCAACATGCGGCCCTGCCCCGCGCCCCATCGCGGCCCCTCGGATTCTCCCAGCGCCACCACGGCGCTGCTTTGCCTTTACCTTCGCGGCGTCTCCTGATGCCCGCGCACCCAATAGTTCCATTTCTGCAGGCTTTTAAAACTAAAGGGTATCATTTATCATTTCTTGACTGCTAGCACTGACCGGCCAAATTATCATAAAGATTATAATCAAAAACAGCGATAGAAGAGACCCCTTTTTGGCCAGATTTGACTCCAGCAGACCTCAGGGGCCATTAAGAACCTGAAGGCACTCCATTCCCATACAGCAGCTTGTTAAGAAACACGATCCAGCTGGCTCTGCTGCCTCTCTACAGAATTACTCTGAATTTTCTGCTTACTTTCAAATGCAAGAAGCCTAAAGTGATTAGCGCCGCTCCTGTGAATTATTTAGCTATTCAGTAGGAAGCTAAAGGTTTTACTGTAACTTTTCATCAAACAGACTTGCTCTAAAATATTGATCACAACAGATGTTATACCTTGCTGAATACTGAACTGGGATTTATAAAACCCACCCACTGATTTTTTTGCAACCAATTATGCTGTTGTACTAACAGTATGGGCAGAGTGTTCCCACTTCAGGGAGACTGCAGCAAAGATGCTTCTAGAAGAACAGAAAATAATATTAGAGGACAGGCTAACACCTTCATCATGTGTAATGCTGGAGGCATGGAAGCAGAGGAGACCTGGCACTGCACCAGCTCAGGCATAACATGGGAAAATGTTCCAAAAAGATAAGAAATAAAAGGAACTTTAGCTTCTTTGTACATCTGTAGCAAAAGACAGATGTCTCATTTTCTTGGCAGTGGTCAGATATTGTCACCTTGGAAATTGCACATGTAACAAATCCTACAGTAGGCAAGAGGCAAATGAGAGGAAAGAGAAGAGCACTAGAAATAAGAGGCTGTGGGGTCTAAGAGGGAAGAGTTTATCAATAGCAGGTGTTAATTCCTGCCTCTGCCAGTGAGTCACTATCTGACCACTGGTAAGTAATTTAATCAATGTATGTCTCATTCTTGATCTAGAACAGGAAGAACATTCAAAAGGAGATTGCATTACTCAGCTAATTAGTCAACACAAACCAGAGGCCTGCCCAGCTCTTGCGCAATTAACTGAGGGGCAGTAACGGAGAACACTTCCCAGGTGTTTCTGTTTCCAGCACTGACGCTGCCATGCTCCAAGTTCCCCTGCCAACAATTGCTGAGGCAGGAGAAACACCTTCACGTTATTCTGAGACGCAGAGAACTGGCTGAATGAAAATCAGCTTTAGAAAGAAGCACATCTGCATAGGGACTGCCATTTTGACTGACCCTGTGCTGTTAGGAAAATTGGATCTGGGTCCAGACATCTCACTACGGTTTACGTTCACCCCACCTAAAGTTCTTGGGAGCAGACTTTGTTGCTCATCTCACATTCCCAGTCTGAAAGCAGTAGTTTTCCTTTGTTCCAGTTTGACATAGCACTAGGGGACTTCTTAGGGTTTGGGTTTTTTTAGAGCCTGACAGGCTCTAAAGATGGTAACGTTAAAAAGGCCAAGGAAAATATGGCCCAAGCCACGCTGGACCACACCAGCCCAGCAACAGATTTCTTGCAAGACAATTGCTGAGTCTCAAAGTGGGACTGTTGGCCCTGTGAGGAATATTGGAGCCAAGCAAATGTGCTTTACAGAGAGGAAATGTGGCTAGTCCATCTTACAAGGAGAGGTTTGGGAGCAGAAAAGCTTGTAGGGCCATCCTTGGCAGTGGAGATTGTGTTTTCCAACCTACAGGGAACATCAAGAGGCAACTCACTAAGGCAGGTGGAAATGCAGCTTCACCTGCTTGTTCAAACGCAGCTGCTTTTCTAGCTGGCCATGCAGGGTTCCTGCCCTCTTGCTCATTTTTCTATGCTTAATTAAGCTGCACTATGCTGGAGCTGCCACTGACCCAGTTCCCAGAGGCCCTCCTGCTCCCTTCCTTAGCTCTGAGGGGCAGGAGGATGTTGCAGATGGAAAGTCCCTTCCAAGGGACAAAGTGAAGCTTACTCTCACTTCCACTCTGGGTAGCTAATCAGTGTCCCTGCCTGCACCACAGGCTGATCCACCCAGCTGTGGAATGGGGAATGCTGTCCAATACCAGCCCTTTCTTAGACTTTATTTTGCCATAACTTTCTCCCCACCCAAAAGAAAAAAAATAAAGTAGCCTGGATAGAATTTGCCAGGTTTTTAAATAGGATTTATTCTACTCCAAGTGTTTGTCCCTTTGCCTCTGTGCCCCTCTCACCTGATAATTTATACATACATTTAAATGCGTTATGAAAGCAGTATTTGTTCAGCCCCTTGCACTTTATGTCCCTTGCGTAGGACTTGGATTCCTGTGCATTTCAGCAATAAGGAAGCTAACAGAGGTATCAGTATACAGGACCAGAAAAAAATGGTTCTGGTTTATTCTAGTTTAGAGTGTCTGATTTTACTTTCCATTGTCGCAGCCAAGTTTGTAAAAGCATAGAAGGAAGGTAGCCAACCAAGTGATCTGATTTCTTGGAGCTGATTTCAGCAGATATGTGAAGGCCACAGAAGAGCTGGCTGCCACCTCATTCACACCCTTCTCCAAGGCTATCACAAGGGATGCTCTGCTCCTTCATTACATTTTAGCAAGAAGCACCACCAGTTCACACAAGCTTTCAGAACATGAAGCAAATCAACAGCAACACTACTTGTCGAAAAGGCAGCAAAGGTTAGTATTTCCAGCTACACTTCTGCTGCTGTGAACAGGTACTAACTTGAAAAATCAATTTCTGCAGCGGACTGTTCTGTGTTCTGCTGTCTTTCCTATCTCATGCCCAGAGCATGCAGGGGCACACTTTTCCAGGCTTTCCTGGTGTTTTAGCACACATGGTCCTAAACAGACTATGTCCTGCAGGGCATAGGGGAGCACAGGAAGAATTCCAGCTGCACATAGCAACTTTGCTCTCAGCTTTTAAATACCAGGAGAGAAACCCTCAGAAACTTTAATGTTTTCAAAGAAAAGCTGGGGCAAATTATCAAGCTTTCTACAACTAACTAATCAGATAGAAGCAGCAAAACTCTAAAACCAGGAAATCCAGCAAGAGACTGAGACCTTTTGGGATAGTTGATAATCAGGGACTTTGCTCTAACCACAGACAGCACTTGCACAAATCAAAACTGAATGCCAACTCTCATCACCCCTCCACCCTTTGGAAGCTGAGCTCCTAAATTGTAACTATGCAAAAACCTTCCATCCCTTCTTCCTATCCCATCATCCTGTTTCTGGGGATATCCCTCCTCATGAAATGATGCTTCAGCATCCTCTGAAACAGGCTGTTTTGTTTCCAGCAGTATTTATATTCAGATATAAGCCCTACATTTCCTCTTGATCCTCTCAGGCTGCTGCCCTGGCTGGGCAGCAGCATTTGCTCTTATGCCCTGCCCGCCTGAACCAGAGACAAAGTGGACCACCAACATGAATCCAAAGAGAGACTGAACTGCCCCACGTTATTCTTAACTAACTCTCCCTTTCAAACTGTCCATTATGCTTGTGCCTGACTGATCAGGCAGAATAGGGCAAGCTGGCCTCATGCCAAGGCCAAAGCAACTACTGTGGTTTTGTGTTCACAGCACTTATCTGATTCTGTAGTTTGCTGAATGTTTTTCCATCCCAGATCCTTCCCTCTGTGTGGCAGACAGGAAAAAAAGCCTTCAGCTCAGGAAAAACAGGGAACACATGCAGGAAACACCTGGCTGTCTCTGAGGATTGAAGCTGCCTGGCAATTCCACTGAAGACATTCACCTGAGGCTTTACTGTTTGCTTCATTCAAGTGTTTAACTCCCTTCCCCATGCCCTGACAGTAGGAAATCTTTGGAGCACCTCAGCCCTTCATTCTGGACCCTGAGGGTGCTGCGGTACTAGTCCTGCCAGCTGCAGCTCTCAACAAACAAGCTCAATGCCCACAGTTCTTTCCTGAGACAGGCCAAAGGTGTCCTTTGTGCAAGTTAGTGCCAAGTGTCCTCTTACTCCTTCTCAGAGCTGACCTAACTGTACCAGAACAGAGAGCAGAAACTGGGATTTGAGCTCAGACTGCTCCTGATAAAAAGCTAAGTGTTTATTCATCAACTAGAAAAACTGCACTGGGTCCAAACAAAGACCAATCTCCCCCAGTATTGGTCTTCAATAGTGGCTAATAGATGCCCAGGAGGGAATATAAGATAGGTTGAATGTATAGTAGTATTTCCTCAGAATGCCCTCACACTTCTGGTAATTTCACCTCCAGGATTTCCCAATAGGTGGTGCCTATGCCTCAGTCAGTGTCTTATACCAATTCTCTCCCATCTCATTTTGAGCCCATGTAAACTTTCAGCATCCACAGTCTCTCGTGGCAGAATGCCAAGCTACGCAGTTGTTTTGAACCTACCATCAGCTAATTTAATTTGAATCTCTAGTTCTTGTATTGGAAGAGAGAGGGAACAATCAATTCTCATTTACTTTCTCAAGGCCACTTGGGATTTTATAGATCTGCATTGAATTGTCCCTTAATCATCTTTCCTGCAGGCTGAAGAACCCCCGTGCCGGGAGGGGCTGCCTGGCCGGCGGTCTGAGTCAGGAGGAGGTGCCACCATCCCAGACTCTGCTGCAGCAGCTCCTCTGTTGTGATCTCTCTGCCACAGCTGCATTTCTAACATCCAGTTCCTCACCTGTTCACCTCACAGGTCCTGCCTCCCTCAAGTCCTGCTTTAAGTTAGCTAACCTTTGACAACAAAAGAAATTGCTGCTGTGGATGTGGTCTTTCTTTCCCATGCACCCCACTCACAGTATGAATTGAGGCACTTAAGGCCAAGATGAAAACAAGTTCACACAGGCAGATAACAAGCTCTTAGTGCTGAAAAAGAGAGTGTCATGTGTGAAAATATCCTAATGCAAGAATATTTTTCCTTCTTTTCACAAACTCAATAATAGTGGGAACTAGAGGAGCTGGCTGATTTACCTTCACACCTGCTCCTGCTTTCTTAAAATGCCTGTCTGTCTCCTTACTCCAGGCATCTTGTGCAGAAAGCCATAATTAAAAAAAGTATTGGGGGTTCGGGAAAGGGAGGAAGACAGAGCATTGAGTTTTAAAAAAGGCTTATTTAAAAGAAAATTCCACCTGAATCTTTTCTTATTAAGACCAGTAAGCAAAGAATACATCTGCAGGGATCCTAAAGCTGCTTTATTTGGAGGACTTACAAACTCTGCACCACGATTCTCTCCTTCATGGTGTCCTTTGAGATCTTAGAATAGAAGTGAAAAGACCATTAAACATCATTGCCCTTCTGTACACACCTGCTAGTTTTTAGCACACAGAGACATGGGAGAAGAGGTGATACCAAGCAAGATTCAGAGATTATCCTGAAGAAAAACAGATTGTGAGACCATGTATTTGAGATTCTTCTGTATTTTGCCAAAGTAGAGAACATCGAACCAAATAGTCCTAAACTCCATCTGCAAAAAGCTCACCCAGGAACAGTCCTGTACTCTGACAAAGGGACAGAATCTTATTAGGACCAGAAGAGGTTTTGGCCAGCGCACCTGAACCAGGCTATTGACCCAGGGACCAAAACAGCACCTCATCCAGAAAAAAATCCCTTCTTGTGAGACTTGGACTTTTCTGCATGTGCTCGAGGAGCCAGCAACTGCCACACACCTCTTCAGATGTGCCTTTGCCACCCTTGTAAAACTCACCCTCAGCTGGCTGCAAAGAGAAGCACATCAGCTTCCCGAATGGAGGGCACTGAGGGCACTAGCAGAGGGCAGCAGTCTTCTCCAGAGCCCTACTGACCTACAGGATACCAGCTAGGTCCAAAGCATCTGCTGGTTTTCAGCTCACCAGTTTTGTCCCCAAGACGCAGACTCTCAAGGTACTGCTGGGAGAATCCACACCATGGCAGAGCAGTTATGTCTGAGCAAACACCTGATTAGATTTAAACCCCAAAAGCATTCACCCTTGATAAAGGAGTGGTCTCCAACAGACTCCAACACATGGGAAGCATATCTGCTTTTTTCTGCCTTCTCCCTCATATATAATGCTGCATTATAAGCCCATGGGGAGAAGTCAGGCTAGAAGAGAAGTAGGGAAGTTCCACTCCTCTCATTCAGATGTGGCTGCAGGCACAGAGAACACGGGTGCTAGCCTTCTCTCTTCTGCCAAAAGCCACTATGCAACCCCCTCACATACTG
Organism: Athene cunicularia; assembly: GCF_003259725.1. Lineage (NCBI taxonomy): Eukaryota > Metazoa > Chordata > Aves > Strigiformes > Strigidae > Athene > Athene cunicularia. The sequence continues at coordinate 8,047,201 of NW_020799125.1, forward strand.
CCTCTCCATAGAGAGCGGGGCTATGACTCACCCCAGGGCATAAAGGAAACAAAGTTGTTGTCATTAAAAAGCTATTATCTTTAATGAAAGCTGGAGAAGGTTCAAAGTGGCCAGAAGTCTTATTTAGAAAATAGGAAAGATAAATACTTTAATAAAAAGCTTTTAGTGGTTTTCTCTCTGTGTCTTTTGCTTTCCCAAAGAAAAGGAAATGAAGCTAGCCAACTTTTCTGAACCCGGTACTTTTGGTTTTCTTTTCCTAAGAGAAAATAAAGGAACAATTTGTGAGAGTCTGAGCCATGAGAGGGGACCATATCAACAAGGTAAGCGTATTCCTTCCCCTAAGCAGAAGAAAAGCCTTGAACAGGTTTACATTCAAGTAAAACCTGGAATTTTCCCCTAGTCTGTGAAGACTCAAGGTGACACTTGACTCAACAAAGCATTACTGGGAATCTTTTAAATCCAGAATAACCCCATGACAAGGCACATTTTCTAGCAGAAGGAACACAATGCCTAAAATCCTCTATCAATTCTGGAGGCTACATGACCCCCTCCCACACTGAATCAAAAGCAGCACCTCATTTTTCAGACTCCTCCCAGACTAGCTCCATCCGCATGCTTTCACCTGCTGCCTCCTTCAGCCCTCGCACCTTTGTATCCTCCTCCAGCCATGCTTCTCCCACCCTGTGAGATGGCTCCAGGAGCAGCAGGCAGCAGCAGCAGCTCTTTCTTCACCAACTCAGGCTGTGGCTTAGTGCCTCCTGCTTCTATAACCTGTGGGGTTTTGCTGCTGGTGTTTAAGGATGGAAATGATCAATAGGGACATGTATAATACAGCCAAAGACTTCTCCCATCAGGTCTTTCCTCACTCCAAAGAACCTGTGGCTCAACAGAAGATGAAACTTTTTGTCGTCTTTAGCACTGACAATTTTATTCCCATCCTATGGGGAATCTTGAGGTGTGCATGTGATACTACGGTAGAAACAAGAAGTGCACACGTATCCCAGAAACAGCAGCCCAGTTCACACCCCACAAGATCAGTCCTCCCATTTATATCAGATCATCCTATCTCACATAAGCTGATCACTTTGGCTAATGTGTTCTTAACATAAGAGACTGGGACTCTGCGCCACCATTTTTGCTTCTCTTTAGTCACAAGGCAACAGTTGCAACTTGGCATAGGCCAAAATTCAGGCCCCCTTATTTTTTCACAAGTGACAATTTATAAGGTTAAGATGAAATAGCTAAAACATCTTCATTTTCTGTAACTGATAAATCTAAGAGAAACAGCAATTTTTTTTATAATGTTTTCCTAAAAGACAAAAAATAGATATTGTCCTTCCATGCAGCATAAGACTCGAGATAAATGAATCCACCTACAGCTAAAGAAAAACCCATTTTTTTAATCTACTGAATTGTCAAGTCAGTTGAGTTGTTTTATGAGTCAGCAGTTGCAAATGGGTCATATGCAAGTTGCAGCATCAGGCTTCAGGGTGACATGGCACCACCTGTCCCCTGAGAGGCTGTACAACACAGGAACTGTTGGGAATAGCCTTCAGTTTCTTCAATGCAGTTATCCAGGCCACACATTTTTCACTCTGCTAAACCTCTCCCCAGATGTTAGGAAGAAAACCAAAGCAAATGGAGAGCAAATCCTAAAGTGGTATAGATGCTGTTTAAACAGGACACCAAGGTGTGTCTCTAAATTCAAGAGCATGCTTATATATGGTATTTGAAATACTACATTGCACACAGATGTAACTGTTCTGATTAACCAGGCTCTGAGCTATACAAGCTGCAGAAGAAAGCAGATATACTTACTACAACTGATCCTCATTTTAAGCTGTCAGTTGATTGCACATCCCAAGAAACCTTGGCTTTAAATAAATCGCTCCAATAAACTGAACATGCATTAGTATTTGACTGAGATAGGTGAAAATTGAAAGACAATTGGTTTAGTACCAATATACATTTCAGAAATTTAAATTGCCCAGTTGGAAAATAGGTTCAGTATTGCCAACATTAGCCAAACCTTTAGCTGACACTGGTAACTACATTAACAGAAAAAGCAACTGATTTCTGATTACCCTGTCTGAATCTCCGCAGTCCAGGTGCTGCCTGTATCACACGGCTGCACTGCCTTTGTTTTACACATGTCAAATTGTCAAGACAACAAAGAAGTCAGAGAACAGACCCCAGTTTAATCTCTGCTGTGCAGAGTTCCTGGAGTCTACAAAGGGGAAGACTCCTGGTCTGACCCACGCCTCTGCCTGGCAGAGATAACATCAGTGCACCGCATTTCATGGATGCAATGAGTCAGACACATCTGGTGCAATTTGCCTACCAAGTGGCATGGAAATTACTGTTTCAGTGTTGTAAGCAAAGCCTGATCCTGCTGGGTCCTACCTACCAAATAAGCCTCATTTGTGCCAGCAGTTCCCCGTTACCACTGGGTCTTTTCACTTGACCAAGCATTTGTAGGACTAGACCCAGAACAAATGAGTCCTATTTTCTGCAGCTTTGGAGCCACATTGCCTCTTGAAATGTACCCATTTCTCATTGTTTTAAAAGGAAAAAGGTAAAATTACAGCTAATCTACAAAGAAGGAGCTATTTATTTGCAAGAGAGTACACCCCTTAAGTGATGAAACCAGAAGCCTTACCTACAATGAATATATTTCCACAAGAGATTCAAGGCCACCCATCTGCACAAATTCAGTCTCTAGATGATAGCTAAACCCTTCACAGAACATTAAGAAGCAGCACAGGAATATGATGCAAAATAGAGCTAAAAACCAAAGCATTGACCCAAGCTCATAGAATTCAAAACTCTCAGCACAGAGGGTCCTTTTTGTGACTGGCATTTCTGAGTGCAACTAGGAAGCAGCATGCAGTAACAGCAGGGATGAAAATAAACAATCTGTAACACTACCTCACCTTTATTCAATTGATACAATTTACATGACAGAAACAGTCACATTTATTTTCTTAAACGAGAGCAGAAGCTGTGATGGGCACAGGAAGGCACTGACCAGTCAAGCATTCCCATTCCCTGGGCAAAACCAAGTCACCAAGGCGCAGGGTGCTCTGTACTTTGCAATTTAGTAAATGCAAAGAGAAAAAAATTTACATTATTTTACTTGGAATAAGGGGCACTGATTTTTTTTCCTCTCCTCTAGAAAGTAACTTCTTTACTATTTCAACCTTATTTCAGCTATACCCCAGTTTGAATTACAGAACTCATGGAGAAACTTAATTTACCTCCTCAAAGAACATTCCTCTTTTCAATACCCAGGCTCCTACATATCCATGAAACATGATGCCATAAACTACAACATGAAGAAAAATCATCTAAACAACAGGATAAAGAAATTGTGTGAGGAAAATAATTTTTTCCCCTTTACTGTTAAAGTATTTTTTTATATAAACAAGCTGTAAAACTCCACCAACGTATTTCCAATGGAGTATAGTTTTCACTGCTAAGAAACTTGCTGCATTTTTCTTACAGTAGCTGTAGGAAGTAGCATATTAAAGACCCCCCTAGTGGCTTGTGGAAAGATGAGAGATAGAAAAAGTTTGATAAACAATTCAGCAGATGGAGATGTTTCTAGACAGCATGGTTAGGAGACTGCAGTGTGGGAGTCCTTTATTTTTCATCAGTAAGGATAATTGCATGAAAACAGGAGTTTCCTGTTATTCTGGTATCAGAAGGTCCATTCTTCTGTTAATGAAAATCACAATTAGTCACCAGGGAAGTTTTAACAGTGATACACAAGCAGAAGATGCTAAGATGTGGGGAGAACTGCACCTTATCCTCCTGTTTTTTTCTCAACTGTTTTTGCCCTGGAACCTCACAACAAAAGTTTACACAGGCAGACTACCAAGTCCAACTCTCTGGGTCTTCTGGGAGGATCTGCCCTTTAGTCTAGTGCCTGCAGGATGTGGGCCATGAGTCTCTATGTATTTTCTGTGGTGGGGAGATCACTAGCAATTTTTGACAAGTTAGATTAATTGTGCTATAGATGGTAAAGGAATGCATTTTGCTGAATGACCAGAGCTGCCTACAGACCTTGAAACTATTATTCAGTAGCTGGACCAGGATTTTATCCTAACACATCACAGAGAAGCAAGTTAAGAGCTTTTTTTTGTTTCCTTTCCCAAAACTCTATTTCCATAGACATATGTAACCCTGCCAAGTCACTTTAAAAATTAATAGAAGTGCTGTACATTTCTGTTCCATCTGCAGCATAGCATTGCTATCAACACTGTCTGACTTGGAGCCTTAAAGAAAAGAGTCAGGAGCAGACATCTGGATCACAGAAGAGGTCACTAGACTTTAAATAATGACATTCTGAAGGGAGTTTTAATAAAACTCCTAATGAGTCCAAGAAATTGGCATTAAAAGCCCAAATCACCTTAATACTATCTCTGAATATTCCTTTTGTATCTCTGCTGATAATGAAAATAATGCTTAATAGTATGCAACATTGCCAAAGGAAAAGGAGCCACAAAAGCAGCTCACAAGCACCACAAATCTAAATCTTGATGAAGCTTCCACCTGTGAAATTCAGTTTTGAAAAATTACAATCATGTTGATAATCACATCTTGAGCCCACAGTGATACTCAGTACTTTGGAAAGAGAGATGGATGAAAAATGATCCACAAAGGCTTTTCCAATGCCTAGCCCCATCCATGCAGCCAGCTTGGAGCTGCTGGCCATTGCTCATAAGCCATCCCACTCACTGAAGGGGCTGCACGTGGTGATTTTAATGGCTGTGGCCAAGACATTGAGGAATTCATATTTATGGCAAAAAATCTGACGGTTTCTGCCAGCCCTCATGAACTGAATCGGTGACTTCAACTCAGTTTTTAACAACGGCATGACTCCTTCCACCTCCAGGTGCCTTTGTGGCAGAGCCTGATGAAGCCTTATGTCTCCTTGGACATCAGTGTAACATCTTCTGCTGGCATTCAGGTTCCACTCACTCCCATTCCAGTCAATGAATCTGTAATACGTTTTTGGAGATGAATTGTGTTCTTTTGTATCTGTATCTCAGATCTCCATCAATATAGAAGGAACACCATCAACAAGTGGGTCAGTCACAGACACTCAGACACACACAGACACACAGTTGGTTTCAACTACTTCTTGGGCAACCTCAAAACCACCCTTACACATGCCCTTTCCTGGCAGGTCTTTCACTTGTGTGCTACATGTTTAGGCATAAATACATGGACAATCAAATACCTAATTCACTTGAGCTATTACCAGTTTCCATGAGTATGTTTGTGTTAAATAATTTGGTTGTCCACGCAACAGCAGGCTGGCAATGCATATTAGACATAGAACAGATGACACCTTTCAGCAGGCAATATTCGGCCTACGTGGTCAGCCTGTTAGAAGTTGTTTGAAGCCCAGTTTTTCTTCTTGCCTTATTTATCATTTATAGGACTTGCCTCCAATTCCCTTTTCCAATGGACTCACTATCTTGAACACCAAAAATTGAAGAACTGAAAGCATGAGGTGTTACAGTTCAAAGAGCTACTTGTACCCTCATAACTAGGATCAGACAGAAGAGACCACCACAGGATAGCCCCCAGGGATTGTATTTGCCCAGTAAAACATGTTATCAACATTTGGCATGAAACCAACCTCCTACCTACAACCACTGCCTTGATTTAGGTACAAAAAGCTCAGCTATGGGAAAACTGTGTAACTGCTGTTTATTTAAACCACCACCTTGAAAGCAAAAACAAAGCAAAAGAAGTTCACCCCATGAGATCTTTCCACCTCCACATGCTCAGTCCTCTGATAATAACAGGTCTCTGAATAAGATGACATGAAGATTATAAGGCTACTGCTAAGGGACCAGATTCACTCTTGTAATAAAGAAAATTTTTCTTAGCCCTTCTCTAATCCAGAGGTTTACACAGCTGCTAAGCTTCCTGGAGAGATCCCCTCTTACACAGTTTCCACTTAGGCTCTTACCATTATATCAGTATAAATCTGGACCACGTTAACCTAAAAACACGGGAGCTAACCCAAGTAACATCTCTTAGCAGGACTACACAGTCCAGTTGTACAGTCTTTTGCAACATGGTCCAAAGGGACCAAAACCAATTTTTGTTTCTACAAGAAAAGTTAGACTGCCAACTGATCTGCTTTAGACAACTCACAACTAACTTTGACAGCAACTTGGGTGAGTTACAGGTACAGAAGCCAAGAGCCAGAGCACCATGTGCACACATACAGATCTCACAGGACATGGGGACTATTCCTAGTGTTCCAGCTCCTTGAGTCTTTGCTCCCAGTGTGAGGGAAATGAAGACAAATAAACCCTGTGAGATCCTCCTAACACTTTCATCACTACAGTTCTTTCAACAGGGCTACTAGCCCCACCATCTCTCAGGGATTCTGAAGAGGTTTAAGGGTCAGGCAAACCTACATGAAACCACAACTCACCAAACCTCTCACCCGTGGCTGAACCCAGTGATGCATTCCTGAAGGCCTGAGAGATCCTGTCTTCTGTTCGCCTTGCAGACCTCCCATGAAGCTTTATATCTTCCTCCTCCCAGCTCTTGATCCACCGTGGGGGGAACAACAATGCTGTGATGGACAGAATCCTGTCATCAGACAGAGGGAATATCTGATAAGGGTGATCTTTCCTCTTCAGCATGAGGGAAATTCATTAGGCTCATCCATGGATAGATGCCTTTGTCGGATTCCCTGTCACAGTTCAGACAGCTCATGAGACTGTGACCTTTCCATTTGTTTAAAGGGAAAAAAAAAAAAAAAGAAAAAACAGCAGCAGGGAGAACCCACCAATGCCACTTCCAGCAGCCTGCAACAGCGGAGTGAGAGAGGCACCTACTTGCCACCCGTAAGGAAAAAGCTGCATCACATCTCTCAGGCAACCAGCTGTGACACCCTTTGTGCCTGCTGCATCCAGTCCATAGCACAGTGAACCCTGCACCCAGCAGTTGTGCCACAAGTCTGGCAGTCACACACAGCCCTCATTCTGCTTTGTCACTGAGGAAATCCATCTGTGCTTCCCCTGGCTCTGCTCTATTCCTGCAAGTACTTTTCTCCAGGGCAGGAGGAAAAAAGAAAAAGGCAGGAAAAGAACAGCAAGGAGCAGATTTGTGTCTGCTTTATAAGCTAACAAGATGATTCAGAAGCTGACCCCTCCTCACCAAGCCTTCCACTTGCCAAAGGGCTATGTAATAGCAAGTCTACCTAGTCAGCTCTGCTAGAAAAAGGCCAGGTTTGCGTGCAAGCACATTCATCAAGTCACTGTAACTCATTTTGAGACATGAGATCTCATCAGCATCCCTCTCACCCTCACTAATGTTGCTACTTACCTTCACAGCCAGAAACTCACTCACGAGGACTCCAACACCACTTTGGTACCCAGCATATCATCCAGGATCAGAGGAAAGACTCGCAGGGAGTACGTGTTCAGAAGAGTGACAGAGTGTTTATGGAAGCAAATCATGATCAGAAGCACAAAGTATGTGTCACCCTCATGACACAACAGTAGCTGTTGTGAAGCATGTGCCCAACATATAGGTTGAGGTAAGCCAGGAACCAACAAGAGATGCACATTGCTGTTAGCACCTTTGGCAACCACCTTTTTCTCCAGGCAGTTTTCCCAGGCCCTATTAAGGCGTTTCCACAGCAACATAAACTGCTGACAAACAAAACTTCTCAGACACTTCCAGCCCTCCTCTGTAGATTTCCAAGAAAATTGCACCTATAAATATCCTGATGTTAAAAAGTGTCAGTGAATACTCAAAGGAAAAGTCTGCTTTGAACTGCTGGCGTCAAGGGCCTGATCCACATCCACTGAAAAATGAATTCACTCTCGAGACAGACCTTCCCACATGAGTGCTGTATCTCGGGGAAAATAATAAGTTTTTATCACCTCTTGGTAGACAAAATTCTTGCAAACATGAATGGAGACTAAGCCTGTATAATGTGTAACTATTACAGCAACACTCTCATGAGCCTGCAGGTGGTTTGCAACCATTTGCATGAGATAGCAGCCATCTTTCTTCATCAGCAGGACATTAAATTTTCCAGCTGGATTTGGGAAAATCAGTGGGGGTAAGGCAATATCTGTCATTGCTGTAGTTGTGCAGCACAAAGAAAGTGCACATACTCCAGGCTGCTAAAAAAGGGCAGAGGTAGAGCTTCTCACTGAGAAACAGTATCCAGAAGTTAACTGCTGCCTACAGGCTTTATTCTGAATGGATGTGCAAGTATTCCAGTGTCTGTGGGAAGATCAAAAGCATATGCCTCACCCTTTCACGTGAAGGGCAGCCCTAAACCAGAAGCAGCAGGCTGCGGAAGACACTGCGGCCACCCACAGCAGGAAATGCAAGCACGTGTGGAACAGACAGTGTGTGCGCTGCTCTGAGCCAGCCCCTGGGTGCTGATATCCCAGCCCACCTTCAGAGAGCAACTTTCATGGACAGACGGGCTTCAAGGAATCCACCCAGGCACGAAGCACCACGTGGGGCTGCATCTGCTCACCTACCACCCTCAACCACCAGCAGAGCCTCCTTGGCCCCCTGGAAGGACTGTCAGAGATGGAAAACGTGCCTTGGTGCTTCGTGCAGTCAATGCTTAGACCACATCTCCAAAAGTCACTCTGGCCCTGGACATCCTCGCTGAGGAAGGTAACATGAACCCAAGGGAGTCTGTGCAAAGTAGAGAAATGAGGACAGCCCCTGGCTTTAATATCTGCTTTGAGAAAAGACTAAGGAAATCAAACTTATTCTCAGCACTAGAGGGAAGACTTCAAGGTGACCCAGCCACAGCATTCAAAACCGAAGAAGTGACAGGCACAATAAAGTGCAAGACTATCCAGTAGACATTTTTCTAAATATAACACTGAAGAAATCAGGCAGATTCTTAGGTAACACGGACAGAAATGGTCCTGAACCTGTTTCTGTGAACCTAAAACAATCTTAGGGAATATAATGGAATTGCTTCAATTTACACCATGAATACGGTCTAGCACAAACAATATTTTTACCCCTCACCAAGACAACTCTGTTACTACCTGCAAGCCGTCAGGTGTTTCCCATCCACATTATAAAAGACTTGAGCCCATTGCAATCACTGGAAGGCCTGTGGCAGGGGCTACATCCAGTCATTGCTCATGTTGGCATTGAGCAAACAAACAGGTGAGAATTTCTTCAGACCCCAGACTACCTGTTTCTGTAGATGTAGAGAACAATCTCCAGCAGAGTTTAATTTACTGCGGAACAATCTAGAATGCTTTAGCACCAGTCTCTGGTAGGTATCACAGGGCAAAGGGGTGATTTTGGTGGTGTGTGCCGGGAACCTCAGTGGAAAGCCAGAGCTCTCACTGTGCCCTCTCTGTTCACCCTGTTGAGAGCACCAGTCCTCCCTCTGCACAGTGAGCTGAACCTGAGCATCAGCCAGGTTGTCTGAGCAAGAAAAGTCACAGTAGGGAGCAGAGGGATATAAGCTGCAGTTTTCTGCAAGATGGAGCTGCCAGAAGGCCACAGCCCTATCTGCACCCTGTGCCCAATGCTTGGATGGGAATGTGCCTGGGAACCTGAGGTTCTATAACAAACGAGCAGCTCCCAAAGTGACAAAACAGACTAAGGCTGAACCAAGACACCTGGCTTCACCCCACCACTGCAAGGGATCTGACAAAAAGGGTGGAAGAAGAACAGAAGTTAATAGCTGCAGAATATCTCTAAAGCACTGGATGCTGGAGGAAAAAGAAACTCTCTGCTTAAAAAAAAAAAAAAAAGTCAGAGTGCCCTGAAATATGGATCTTCCTAGGGTGATCACAGAACCAAGTTTTACTTCCTTGCCGTCCATGATAATGTTAAGCCTGTCAACACAGCTGATCTCAGATCACTTATCTATCCCTGAGCCGAGATGGAGGCAGAGGAAACAATGCAAATAGAAGCAGCAGTGAGTAAGGGACTGTGCTATCCCATAAGCTAATGCAGCCACTTAACAGATGGGTCTAGAAAGAATATAATAATCACCATGCAGTGAAAAAGATGCCTGGGTCTTTGGGAATATAAATGTTAAACCTCTCACTGTGTATGAAAACATGTCTATTAAAAGCAACATCAGACAGAGAAATAATCTGTGATATTTTCCCCTCAAATGCTCATGGCACCAAGAGAGCAAGCTGTTTGAGAAAAGTAAACATTTGCTTAAACATACCAGCCTAGTGAGTGACTCCAGATTTTGGGTTTAGAAAGTTACGTAAGTACATACAGCATTGTCTGTTCCTGCTATAATTGACAGAACTGACAATTCTGCCTCAATCCTCACTGCCCTGTTCAGCCACTTCACAGCAGCAGAATATGAGCTCTAGACATGCTGATTATCTCTTGCTGACCTGTGAGATCTAGTAGGGAGCTCTCTGTGCAGAGAAGAGAGCTGTAAATTAGCCTTTGTCCAAAACATACCTCCTGACTTTCACCTCCTCATTCAAAACATAGCAGACACACTCAGGAGTTGACCGGTGCATGCACAAGTCCAGCAAGCAATGGAGCAACAAATGCCAAGGACAGCTCTGAGGAAGAGAGCTGCAAATTGCTTTAAATTCAATGTCAAACCTTCCCCCCAACCTTTTATCAAGGAGCTATATTAAGAGATTTTCAAATGGGATGATCTGACCTCCATGCTTGGTGTAGACAATAGAGATCATTTCTCTATTAACTGCTGTAATAGTTGTACTAGGAAGTCCACTGCAGCTCAAATTTTTGAATAGCTTACGGTAACCCACAGAATTACCTGAGCTCATAACATAACACACTGCTGAGAACCCACAGCTGGCCACTGTCAAGTTCAGCCAGCTCTCTATTACCAAAGGTGTCTGGTGAAGCAGAAGGTAGGATATCACATATAACTGAAAAAAAGATGTTATGGTACTAACAAACATGACCCCAGCCTGTGTTTACCAGCTGTGCCTACAACATAACTTCATTTTCCTGAAACTCTGTCCAGACAGACTTTTGGTAAAGGCAGCCACGATCACATATTTGAGCATGTTATGTGGGAATTTGGAGTAAAGGTGGGGAAGGACTGCCAGGGGATGCTCTCTAGACCCAAACTAGTTCCAGAAAAAACTGAATTAGACAGATTTAAAATTAAGCCACGCCTAAGATGCCCAGCTGTTTGCAGGCATATCAGAAACTCCAGCAGATAAAAGCTTTGAAGCAAAAGGCTATCAGTACAGGAGACCTCTCCTCCATCTCTGCTCCTCTAAATAACGGCACTTGACAAGTTCAGATGTTACTTTTTGTGTTTGTCTCCACTTTGTCACACTTCTTGTTCTTACAGATAGGCTAATGACCACTGGTCTAGAGGTTTATTTCAGCACACTGCTATAGTGACAAGGTGAAAGCATCCTGACTACATACACACAGAACTCAAAACAAATGGACAGTTTGATGCAGAAACTGTTTGGCCCTTACTCAGCTTTGGGTAAGGCATACACACAGCACCCCCTACAGCTGCCAGCTCAGAGATCTCCAGACTCAGCTCCCAGCTCCTCGGTCTAACTAGCCCCTGCATCCAGACTAGACAGCATTCATGGGTTACTACAGCTGATCAGTTGTCTTCAGTTTTGTCTTCCGTCCCTATGCATATGTGCAATAGGAGCAGTGCTTGAATCCTGACCTGAGCAACTTTTCTTGGAGAGGTAATAAAACATGAAAAAAACATGTTCAGCTACATCTGTCCTTATGGCTCCCACTGGACAACCAGCATGCTCCAGTCCCTAAGGTGTGCTTGCTGGTAGATATGCTCACTAGATTATGAAAGTGATTTTATTAGCAGCAGTTCTGATCCCTCATCAATATGTTGTTTCAAGAGATTATGCTGCTTACATTGATTGAATAGAGAAAAATCTCTGCCCAGTTTAATGGAAGACTGCTTTTAATGCTGGTAATAGCTAATTTCCCCCAATTGCTGTTTCCTGCTAAACATACATAAAGGCCACAATCATCTCAGACACCAAATCCCCTCCATAATCACTGAAACTGTTATATATGCCTTTAGTAGCAGAAATACCCTCTAAACTTGTAGTTGCTGTAAGTAACTTCCAATCTATGAGTATTAAATTAGGGTGTTGCTATCAGGAAGCAAAAATAACACAGCAATACTTCAATGCTGCAAGAAACATTCCTTAAGCATTACCTCAGCCTGTTATCCAGTCCTCACTTTTGCCCTTCACGTACTTCAAGCTGACCTGCCACTGTTGGGCTAGCTAGCTCCCCGTGGCCCTGCACATGTACCCAGCTGCTTCCCCGCAGCAGCCCCTCAGCTGGTACTTCGCATGCACAACCCATCTGCTACAGCCTTCCACAGGCCCAGAACCAGCACACAGGAACCTTCAACAGCTGCCAGGTGGCCCTGCTCCTCCAGAACCTAATGCTGCTGCAGGGGGGTGGGATTTAACCCCATCCCTAACCTGCTGTGCTACTTCGCAACAGCAGCACTTGGAGAACAGCTACTTCAGTCATTAGGCTTGCGTTTTGAACATGAACCTGCTGCATGAAACACTGCAGGTTAATGTATATCCCACTTCTTCACATCAGCTTCATCTGAAGGGGCTATTTATTTCATTTGCATTATCAGCAGGGCATACAAATTCTACCAGACCAGGACCTGTGTGAGACATCTGCATCATGCAGACAGCACTCCCAACTGCCAGGCTAATGGGCACAGCAGATGGAGAATGCCCTCTCCCTCCCTGCAGAACCCCTCTGCGTATGCAGACATCACATGTGGGCAGCACAGGTCTATTGACAGATTTTTCACCCCTACCGAGGCCAGATGTATAATCAATTGATCTGGGATATTGAAGTCAGAGGTACAGGAAGCAATACATCTTAGGGTTCTTAACTACCTCTCTGGTATTAGGAAATTAGCTGTTAGAAAAACCTTTAGCTTCCTCATGTTTAGTGGTTCACTACTTTAGCACATATGTACAATTAGCATTTCATTCTCCTGTTCTGCAAACCTGGAAGTTTGCCAAACAGCATCCAAGGAAAGGCTGCAGGGTTTGGATGAACATCTGTCACTAAGTTTCTCTAGCCAGCAGCAGTCATTCCCATGAGCTGAACACACTGCACAGGGAAAATGTCCAAATCCTCACAGAAGCTGACATCAGCTTCCCTTCCTTCCAGACTGCTGTCACTTTTCACTTTTCTGTAGGACTCACGTATGAAAGAATGTGCAAAGCAATGACTTACCTGGGAACAAGATAATCTACACCTTTTACCAGGCCAGCCAAAGTCCCCACTGAATTATATTCTGCACCAGCTGCTCCCCACACAGGATCTAAGGGAGAAGCTGAGGGAGAGCCCTTGTCCAAACAGAGGCCAAGTGCAGACTATGCCTCTCCCTTTGGTCCAGAAAACAGACCTGTTGTCTGCCTTTAGCACCCAGCTGTTAGCTACAGAGAACTGTGCCCTAGCGATGCTTCCTGCAGCACAAGTCTCAGCTTAAGCACTTTTACTTCAGGGTGTGTGAAGCTATACTGCCATGAGATCATGCCCCTTTCTCCTAGCTTGAGGTACAGGGAGCTCCACATAAGAATCACTACACCGAAGCACTGTTAACCATCCAAACTCCCAAACCTAATTAGGAGATCCAGAAATTGGCTATTAAAGGCATGTAAGAGTTTCAGTCACCAGCTGAATTCACCCAGTACCCAGATTTTATTAAATACAGGCTTTGGACAGTACAGAAACACAGACTGTGCTGCAGCATCGAAGATGCCCCCTCCCCACTTTACAGGCTGCCCATGATACACCACTAAAGCTTTCTGAATGACAGGGGAAAGCTGAGACTTGAATCCCCGCTCTCCTTACATAGAAGGCCATCCTCCCATACTTGACAAGTGCTCTCTAAGGAGAGGCTTCCTTACTTTCAATGATTATGTAAGGGTAAAATATTAGGTACCAGGTGGCGAATGCAGCCCTTGCAGACAACAGCATCCAATTACATTAAACATGCATCAAGTTCCAGAATTCATTAAACACCTCATACCAAGGGAAAGAAAAATACAACACCCTTCATCTGTAAGTTGGCAGGACACCAATTTATCACTCCTGCTAGCTCTGAGAAAAGAGCAGGGCTGTTGCAGGATGATATGAATGCTGTTGGACAAGGTATCACAAGCAGCAGCACGGAGAGGGACATCATTAGCAGAAGACAGCTTTCTCCTGACATCACAGCAGGTCCCCGGACAACTTCTGACAAATCGCAACCTGCCAAGAAAACAGCCAACATTTTGTCAGTCCACTCCAGCACAAACAGCAAATATATAGTTTTCAAATGCCCCCCCCCCCCCAAGAATGGTTAGACAGCAAAGGTTGCTCTGCAAACTGTAAAAGCTTCTTCACTGCCAGGCACTCCAAATAGGATGTACTCTTAAAATTGTACTGTGGGAGCTTTTATAGTAGTACTTGATAAAAACCTGGAGGAGCTGACTGAGCAGAGAGTGCCAGAGTAACATATTTGGTCAGCTCTACCAGCTTCACCATCTGACACAGACCACTCACTCCTGAATTCAAGAGCGCCACATAGAAAGGTCACATTTATGCTCTTCATAGATACAGGCTACCAAGGAGACTTCAGCCTCCCTGTAGCTACAATAGCTGCACAACAGGCACCTGAACAGCAACACAAGGCTGTAACTGAAGCCAGTGACAACAGCTGTTTATCCAATAAAGTTCTGTTAAGCATTTTCTAGAGCATTAGTGAAATCCTAATCAAACAGCCAAGTTTTCAGATGTCACAAGAACACCAAAAGCAATCCCTCTATTGCAAATAGACACATTGCTGGAAGCTGACTTTCATCCACACTTCTCCAAAGCATTGAGAACCTCCCATCAGGAGTGGGGAAAAAGAGTAAATAACAAGAACAAAAGCTCCGTGACTCTTTAAGCAGCACCTCATTTTAACACTGCTTAAATGGGGCAAAACAGAAAAGGTATGCTTCTGCCCTTAAACTGAAACCTGAGAGAACTTCCTGTCACTTTCTTGAGCAATAATTCTTTCACTTTTGATCCTCAAGTCTTTCATGGATGTCAGTGTTACACAACCAGTGTTACTGTCTATGCAGACAGCACCCTCCAGTGCTGCCCACCCTCAAAGCACACAGTATACATGTAGTTTCCCTGCAACAGAAGTGCAAGGACACATAGCCTCAAGATGCAGCCACATGAGGAACTGAAGCCTCTTGCATCTGTGGAATCAGTCTGGCTAAAACAGAAGTTTACAGCAGCATTGCCAATCTGGTGGGGGAAAAAAAAGTCTGAAGTAATCATGGCAGATGATCTTCAGCTGAACATTAAAAGGCAATCAATTACATTTGAAAAATCACATCCATAACAACTGACAAGGTATTAATCCCTGCAGGAAAGATAACAAAAGGAAACTTGAGTACTTCAACAGGTGTTGATACTCAGGTCCAACAATTACAAGGGCCCCTGATACAATGCTCAAATCTACACATCTGTCAAACCTCCAAGGACACTGACCTGGCAAAGCATTGTAGAAGCAACCCCCATGCAGAAAGGTGTTTTTTCTCTTTTTTTATTTATTTCAATGAACATAGGTGGATCAAAGACTTACCACTCTCCCCACCAGAGGGGCACAGATGGTGGAGCAAACCAGGCAATGGCTATCATCACACAACTCATCACTGCCAGCCAGAGCCATCACATCAGGTCTCCCAGAGGCTCCACACCCCCTCTGCCTTTGCAGCACCCTACAAGTAAAGCCAAAGAGAACAGTCAGCACCAGGCCCTGCCAGGGTATGGGACACAGCAGCACTTCCCTGCTGGTGCATCAGACATATCTGGCTTGAACAGTGAGAAATCAACACTGTCGCTCTGATGGGGAAAAAAATCAGTCATCACTTACACCAGCAAGTCCCCAAGAGTTACATGGCTGCACACCCTCACTGCTGTACCACACTGTCACCTCCCCCAGCAGATCCACAGGGACTGAGTGAAGTAATGGCAGAGAAAGCAGCAAAGCCATGCACACGTATGGCCACTACTGAACATTGACATCTGCAGTCCCCCCACACTCCCAAGTTGGCCAGCAAGGGGCAGAGCAGAAAAAAGACTCAAGAGGACCAAAGGGACACACTTCAGCCAGGATAGTTCCTGTCCCTTACTGGGGCAGCTGCTCTGAGCAGCAGATCACCTGTTGTCTCCATGCAGGGTGTCCCTAAGCTTGCAGATTCCTGTTTACTAGCCACACCTGCCACTTTGGACATGGTAGAACAGGAGCAACACAAGGCACAGAGGACCTTGTGGCAATTCTTCTGCATGAGGGAAATCTGTGTTTTCACCTCTACAGTATCTACACTAATGTTCAAATTTACATGTCAGTCAATTCTCAGGGACAAAGACTTCTAGAAGCAACTCCCATGCAGAATGGTAATCCCCCCCCCTTTTTTTTTTTTAATCTAAAGCAATGACCAACAGTTACTTTAAGGACTTACCATTCTGACTTGCTAGAGGAAAGCATGATGGAGCAAACCAGGCAAGTACCCCATCACAACACTCATCACTGCCAGCCAGAGCCACCACATCAGGTCTCCCAGAGGCTCCACACCCCCTCTGCCTTTGCAGCACCCTACAAGTAAAGCCAAAGAGAACAGTCAGCACCAGGCCCTGCCAGGGCATGGGACACAGCAGCACTTCTCTGCTGGTGCATCAGACATGATCTGGCTTGAACAGTGAGAAATCAACACTGTCGCTCTGATGGGGAAAAAATTCAGTCATCACTTACACCAGCAAGTGAAACCATAAGCTGGTCTGAAATAACTCTCTAAAACTCGTTTTGGAGTTTTAGAAAGTAAGTATTCTTTATTATGGTGCCAGACGCACAGGAGATGGCTCCACCTAATGTGCACACTGGGGTATTCAACAGCACCAAATATATATGGTTAAAGTGTATGTATTCATCAGTTTCCCAAGAAATTAACATAGTCATACAATTTCCTGGAACTCATTTAACATATGCAAATGTCCTTAGCACATGGGTCCTCATATTCTTTGATCGACAGACTTTCTCACTGTGTCCACTAGCTGAACTTGGCTTCTGTGCATGCTCAATCCTATTCCCCACCTAGCTTACATACCTCATTATCTACAAAACCAGTCTGCACTAGTACTGCCCCCCTTATCTAGTCTATGCAGAGATTGTTTCTATTATTGAAGATACATTGAAAAAGGCCCTTTCTAACTTACAGACTCCTAACTGTGAGAAGAGCCATCTCACAAAACTGTGAAAGGTGGGGGGATGGTCTAATGGATTTGAGTTTCTTTTTACCCAAACATTAAGTCTGAAGCCATTCTTCATGATGATGTATTTTATTGACAATTCTTATGTTCAGGACTACACTACCTAACATACATCAACCTGACCAGTTAGTTAGAAGGAAGGCTTTTCCTGGCATGTCCCACACAGCCAAAACCATCCCTTTCCTTTAGGTACTGACCAGGAGGTGTGTTAGAAAGTTCCATTAGATAAATGCACCAAGTTTTAGGCAACGCTCCAACAAAAGTAGTATTTTTCCAGTGTGAGGCTGGACTCTAAGTCTTAACAATGCTAGAGGTAATGCTGAGTCCATTTCAAAGAGACTTCCTGATGTATTTAAGCTTATGGTTCATACTTTCCACCTTCCCACTAGACTGAGGCCTGCAAGGTCTGTGTAGGTCCCACTTAATGTTTAATAGCCTACTCAACAACTATTTTGGCTATAAAATGTGGGCTTCTGTCTGATGACATTCCCCTTGGTACCCCAAACCTTGGAATTACTTCTTTTAGCATCACTTTTACTACTTCTCTGGCTGTACTGATGTGACAGGGAAAAGCCTCAGGCCATCCAGCATAGGTATTCAATAAAACACATACCTTCCATGCTAGGTAGTTCAGTAAAATCTATTTGCCAATATTCTCCTGGTGCCTGTCCCTCTATTGTCTTTCCAAATTCAATCTTGGTTTTGTGTCTTTGGATTATTCCTGCAACATTATCTCACATCTCAGTGCTTGGCTTAACCAACTGTCATATTTCGACTGATAATTATTGATTTTTTAAGATGTTTTACCAAATTTTCTGTTCCCCAATGCACAGCATGATGTTCCTTTTTATTAGATTACTCATAAGGGAATATAGTACCACTCCTTGACCAGAAGAGATGACTGCCCATCCATCTTCTCGTTTCTCTGCTTTTAATACTGTTATTAAATTTAAGTCATGTTTATCATACACTGGTTTCTCTGGCAGTAAGTTTTTTTACTGGTACTATAGCTACCACTTCAATGATTTTTTTCTGCTGGCCTCTTTGCAGCCAAATTGGCTAACTCATTCCCTTGTCCCTGGAGTTGTCTGTCCTGACTGATGTGCTTTACAACGCATAATGGCCACCGCAACAGGTATATTTATGCTTTCTAAGAGCTTCAGAATTTCATGTTTGATTTAAGTTCCTTTCAGTAACAAGAGTCCTCGTTCCTTCCATATAACTCCATGTGCATGTACTATTCCAGCTGCGTACTCGGAGTCAGTCCATGTATTTACACATTTCCCTTTACTCAATTGCAAGGCCTGAGTCAGGGCAATCAATTCAGCCTTCTCAGCAGAAGTGTTCGATAGTAAAGCCTTGGTTTCAACTGTTGATTTTATAGTAGTCACAGCATATTCTGACAGTCATTTCCCTTCTTTAATGAAGCTACAAGCTACTACCATCTGTATACAGTTCCCAGCCTGGGTTAGGCAAAGGAGTGTCCTTTAGATCAGGCCTAGTTGAATAAACTTCTTCAATGGCTTGCAGACAATCATGCTCCAGGTTCCCTTCAGTCTGATGAGCTGAAAGAAACGCTGCAGGATTTGCAATAGATGTGGTCTTCAGGGTCACATCGTCCTGTTCCAGAAGTACTGCTTGCTACTCCAGCATTCTACTTGGAGATAGCCAGTGTCCACCTTCTTATCCAGTACTGTAAGTACCATATGGGGAACGTATACAGCCATCTTTTGTCCCATGGTGAACTTCTGGGCTTCTTAATCAGTACAGTTGCTGAGACTGCTCTTAAACATTGAGGCCACCCTTGGCTCCCTGCATCCAGTTGTTTGAAGATACAGGCTACAGCCCATCTGGACTCTCCTAAGTGCTGCATCAGGACTCCCAGAGCCAAGGTCTATCTCCCATGAATGAATAATTTGAATGGCTTCTCCAGGTTAGGCAGTCCTAGGGCAGGGGCCTTCATCAATGCTCTTTTAAACTGAGCATAAGCATTTCAATTTTTCTTAGTCCACAACAAAGGCCCTTTTGATAATTTCAGCAGTTCATACAAAGGCTTTACCATTAGTTCATAACTAACAATCCACAGGCCACTCCTAAAAGTGTTGTTAACTCATGGACACTTCAAGGTTCAGGAAGTTGACAAATTGCTTCTTTTCTGTCAGTACTCAACTGCCTTTGCCCCATGAGAATGTCAAAGCCTAAATAAGTTACAGCGTTTTGTGCTATTTGTGCCTTTTTTTTTTTTTGACATTTGATAGCCATTTAAACCAAGGAAGTTCAGTAAGCTAATGGTTAATTTCATTCTTCCCAGGAGCTTCCAGCAAGCAGTGTATCATCCACATATGGAAACATTATTACTCCCTTGTTGTCACCACAGTTCTAATTCTTTTTCAAGTTGATTTCCAAAAATAGTTGGGCTGTTCTTAAATCCTTGCAACATCACTGTCCAGGTATACTAAGTTTTTCTTCCTGTATCAGGATTCTCCCACTCAAACACAAATAGCTCCTGACTCTCAAGTTCAAGTGGGATACAGAAAAAGGCATCTTTTAGGTCTAGTAGAGTGAACCATCCCTGTTCTTCAGCCAGAGCTGTCAACAGCATATATGGAATTGCCACTACAGGGTTGAGTATCTGGAACAATCTGATTAATAGCTCTTAAATCCTGAACCAACCTATATGATTTTCCATCTGCCTTCTTAACAGGTAGAATTGGGAGTGTTAATGTTTGGACTCCTATTCCTTTAAGCAAGCCATATTTCAAAAATTTTTGTATGAGGGACACTAGTCCAATTTTGGCCTTAAGCGATATTGCTTTAATCTTACCAGTAGTGATCCTGGTTTCAGTTCTATGCTTACTGGTTCAGCTCTCTGATTTCTGAGGGACTTCTGCCCAGACCACAGCTCAATTTCAGGTAGGATTTTCTCCACTATCTTCTCGACCTCCTGCAATACCACCACTGTGGCCTGGACAAATTTAGATTTTGGTATATATAAGTTGTTCAACATTTCCATCTCAAAATTTAATTTCAGCATCCAACTTTTCTAGCAAGTCTCAACCAATTAGGAGCTTTGGTACCCCAGGCAGATACCAAAATTGATGTGCCAACCACTTGCCTCAGCAGGGCCTGCAACAGTCACCTGCGAGTTTCTTCCGCCACCAGTGTTACCTCTGTCACTGCACCTTCCACAGACATCAACCAACTCCTTTCTTGCCCTAGAGAATTCAAGTTCACTATTCAGAAGCTTCCACCTCAGCCTTGGGGCCACCAACATTTCTAAGTCTTCCTGCTGCTCATTCTGAATCAATTTTAAACATCTGTCCATACTGCATGACAACACCTCTTCAACACCCTTCCTCTACTTGCTTCCCTTTATCCAAGGCCAACACTAAAGGATCACTCGAAGCCACATTCACTCCACACTACTTTTGCCACTCAGTGTGTTGCCTTACTGTAAAGAACACATCGCATACAATACTTTTATCCCATTTTCCTTCCCTTCTCAAAAACTAATTGCAGCAAAGTATTGTAATTCAAAGTCCCATTCATAGGCCACTTTTCTCCATCATCTAATTTATACAGTGGCCACCACTGATTACAATATTTAATTAAATCATCATGCTTTGCAGCTCCACCAGGGGATCCTGTAATCTGTTTCCAATGTGTTAAAATACAACCTAAAGGCGATTTCCTTAAAACTCCCCCACTCATAAGATGATCCAGCACTTACTAATTTTAAAAACAGGGAAACACAATTAAACACAAGAGATTACACACAAAAGTGGATCTTTCACACAACACCACAAACAAGTAATTATTACAACAAATAGAGTTCTGGTAACAAGTACCTCAGTTACATTCAACATTTGCATCAAATAAAACTCTAACCCTTGGTTAATCCAAAGGGGAACTTGTAACCCATCACCCGGGATTTTAGCCCAACCTTGTGTAGCTTTCACTGCATCTGACAGGCAGGCAACCCAACCAAATTCCCAAAAGAATGCTTTAATGTTCACAAACCAGTGGTCCTTTGCTCAAGGGCTCTTGGTCCAGTTATTAGGGTCCTCTCCATGAATTCTTGGTGCCAGCTTAAATTCCACAATTCCAGGATCCATCAAGGCTCAAGAGTGGCGTCCCACCTGGGTCGCCAAATTGATACCATAACCTGGTCTGAAATAACTCTCTAAAACTCATTTTGAAGTTTTAGAAAGTAAGCATTCTTTATTGAGGTGCCAGACAACAGGAGATGGCTCCACCTAATGTGCACACTGGGGTATTTCAACAGCACTAAATATATACGGTTAAAGTATATATATTCATCACTTTCCCAAGAAATTATTAATATAGTCATACAATCTCCTGGAACTCATTTAACATATGCAATGTCCTCAGCACATGCGTCCTCATTCTTTGGTGGTCATCTACAGTCTTTCTCACGGTGTCCACTAGCTGAACTCTGCTTCTGCACGTGCTCAATCCTACTTCCCACCTAGCTTACATACATAGTTATCTAAAAAACCTGTCTGTGCTAGTACCGGCCCCTTTATCTATTCTACTCAGAGATAAGTTATCTCTGAATAGGCTTCCTTGTCTACAAACATTTGGCCTAACTACACAATTTCAGTGGGGGAAGAACCCTATGTCCTTCAGTTATTTTACCAAGAGAGCTGGCTGGTTGGCCTGCAAAAGAGGCTCACGGGACAAGAGAAATACTACAAAAATCCGGATAAAAAACACTGTTGTATAGGGCTTCCGTGGCAGAGCACAAGGCAGCCAAGACATATCTAACAAAGAGGTGGCCGGCAGAGGTAACACGTTATGCACTTTCGCAGGCCCAGCCTTTACAGCCACAGAAAGCCTTCCTGACACGTGGGCAGGTCAGAGCCCGGGCAGCGGCAGCGGCTCGGCCACGTGCACCGCATGGCCCACGCCGTGGCCACCACCGCACGGCTTCCAGCAAGGGGCAGGGGAGGAAAGCTCCAGGAGCAGCCCCGGCTCCAGGGGCCCACCGCAGCCGGGCCGGCTCTGCCCCACACCAGGGCTGCAGCAGACTGCCCGCCCGTCTCCAGCGTGGCCCTGAACCCAGTCCCCCGGCCACGGGGGCCATCAACCCAGCGCCCTTCCCAGGCTGCAGATTTCTCACCCTTCCACACAGCGGGAGCGAGACGAGGCACAAAGGGCCTGGCTGCAGGAAACCCTCTGTCAGCTCTGCAGTGTTATAAATTGAGACCACAATGGATCATAATCCAATTAAAATTTTATGAATTATAGCAAGTAGAATATGAGCAAAGACAGCGCTGGACGGCAGGGGAGTCTGCGCTCCGCCAACTGCCGTACTGAGCAGTTCAAACAGTCCCTTTTTATACATCTTTACTTCCGTGTTCATGAAGTAGTAGAGGTACTCTGCGCATGCTTCAGTTGTTGTTAGGGGGTCGTTTTCTGCCTCTTGGTGGTCGCTGAGGCCGAAGTAAGGAGTCTTCCTCCTTTGTCCCATAGTTGACCCCTTCACTCATATGTCCTTATACGGGGTAGTTTGTCCTGTTTCTGTCGGTTCCTGGACATCTGGCGGTTATCTTATCTTACACAAGCGGTGTCTGGTAGCTGTTTGCATAATCTATTTCATATCTTTTGTTGCCTAACCTTTACATTGAGCTTAACATAAATCTTAATAAACAATACCCTAGTCCATAGTTTCTCACAGCAGTACCTAGGCTAGTGGTCAAACCACCCATCGACAAAAGTCTCCTGGGACACCAACCTGACAAAGCGCTGCAGAAACAACTCACTGAGAAGTACATATATAGATGCATTTTTAAACCAGCGAGGAACAGCTACTTTAAGGACTTACCATTCTGACCTGCCAGAGGCTCAGGCCTGGCGGGGCACACCAGGCCGCTGCCCCCATCGCACGCCGGCCCTCCATATCGGGTCTTCCCGGGGCCCTGCGAGAAAAGGCAACGGGGACAGTCAGCGCCGGGCCCTGCCAGGGTGCGGGGCACGGCGGCGCTCCCAAGGTGCATCAGACACGATCTGGCTTGAACAGTGAGAAATCAACACTGCCGCTCTGATGGGGAAAAAAACTGTCATCACCTGCACCCGCGAGTGCCCCACGGCTGCACACCCGCGGCGGCCACACCGTGCTCCCGCCTCCCCCAGTCGGTCCGGGACCTTCCCGGGACGGGAGGCCGCTCATCGGGAAACACCGCAGGAGCCCAGAGAAGAGCACGCGGGGATG
The DNA here is from genome assembly GCF_003259725.1 of Athene cunicularia. Lineage (NCBI taxonomy): Eukaryota > Metazoa > Chordata > Aves > Strigiformes > Strigidae > Athene > Athene cunicularia. The sequence goes on from NW_020799125.1 coordinate 8,070,767, forward strand.
GGGCCCCGCGGCTGAGCTGAGCTGAGCTGAGGCGGCCGTGCCGCCAGCCCACGCGGCCCCGGCTGCTCCTCAGCGGGCAGCGAGG
>NW_020799125.1:8070901-8110692 GCF_003259725.1 Athene cunicularia
ACACAAGAGATTACACACAAAAGTGGATCTTTCACACAACACCACAAACAAGTAATTATTACAACAAATAGAGTTCTGGTAACAAGTACCTCAGTTACATTCAACATTTGCATCAAATAAAACTCTAACCCTTGGTTAATCCAAAGGGGAACTTGTAACCCATCACCCGGGATTTTAGCCCAACCTTGTGTAGCTTTCACTGCATCTGACAGGCAGGCAACCCAACCAAATTCCCAAAAGAATGCTTTAATGTTCACAAACCAGTGGTCCTTTGCTCAAGGGCTCTTGGTCCAGTTATTAGGGTCCTCTCCATGAATTCTTGGTGCCAGCTTAAATTCCACAATTCCAGGATCCATCAAGGCTCAAGAGTGGCGTCCCACCTGGGTCGCCAAATTGATACCATAACCTGGTCTGAAATAACTCTCTAAAACTCATTTTGAAGTTTTAGAAAGTAAGCATTCTTTATTGAGGTGCCAGACAACAGGAGATGGCTCCACCTAATGTGCACACTGGGGTATTTCAACAGCACTAAATATATACGGTTAAAGTATATATATTCATCACTTTCCCAAGAAATTATTAATATAGTCATACAATCTCCTGGAACTCATTTAACATATGCAATGTCCTCAGCACATGCGTCCTCATTCTTTGGTGGTCATCTACAGTCTTTCTCACGGTGTCCACTAGCTGAACTCTGCTTCTGCACGTGCTCAATCCTACTTCCCACCTAGCTTACATACATAGTTATCTAAAAAACCTGTCTGTGCTAGTACCGGCCCCTTTATCTATTCTACTCAGAGATAAGTTATCTCTGAATAGGCTTCCTTGTCTACAAACATTTGGCCTAACTACACAATTTCAGTGGGGGAAGAACCCTATGTCCTTCAGTTATTTTACCAAGAGAGCTGGCTGGTTGGCCTGCAAAAGAGGCTCACGGGACAAGAGAAATACTACAAAAATCCGGATAAAAAACACTGTTGTATAGGGCTTCCGTGGTTAGTGACTTGTCCAAAGGGATGTGCAAATGCAGTGGCAACATCAAGCCTGTGATCCAACCCTAATCCAAAGCAGGAGCCCCCCGGCAGTTAACTCAAGGACTGACCGCTTACCCCGCCGGTTTTCTCCCAGATCATGTGCGACCGGGTTTCAGCTCAGGTTTGTGTCACTGGGGGGATGCCCACCACACTCAGGAAACGTCACAGTAGCAGTTACTTGGCCTTCAGGTGGCTATAGGCAGGCAATACTGCGTTAAATAGTTTGCCACTGAGTAATGTAAGGAATGGAATAGAGAGCAAAGCTTTGTATGAGAACAGCCTGGCTTGTAACTCGAGCACGGCAACGTGGGGTGATTTTAAAGCTATAAATTCACCTTGGAAATGGGGTGTGAATCCAGTCATCAGTCTCTAGTGGAGACCAGCCACATGACATCCTTGAATACACATTGAAGGTATTTTCAGTGTCCTTTTCATGCAGGGACTGTGCATCTATTCATGTTCATAAAGGTCAGCCAAGCACAGCGTTTCATCCCTCACCAGCGGTTGCTGTATAGCAGGGGGTGCCACCGTATGATTCAGGCACGTGCTGGTTCTGTGACCTTCCCCTCTCAGCACCTCCTGAGGAAAGTAGGAACTTTTGTTCCTAGAATAAGACCAACTAAAGAGAAAGGGTTGAAATGCAGTCAAAATTTAACAGGCAGGGAAAAGCACAAAGCCATATGCTAGTTTTACATCAGCAGGGTGGTCTTTTTGGGCTAAACACAGGAGTTGAACAACCCTGATTTCTGCAATAAGTAGCTCTGGTCTAGACTAGCTCAAAATCATGTAATTGCTCCATGCTTTGAGTTTTTCTGTTTGTAAAATACACACTGGTTATGCCAAGGCACCAGGCATAGCTGTTCAGTTGCTCACTCTGAGTATGAAGTGTTGGCATTGTGTGACTTGTCACATCACTGCTTCAGCAAAACAGCTGTTGGTATCAAGCTCCTACAAGCTGAACAGGGATTCAGTGACAAGGGGACTGGATCAAGCTGATTGCAAGGCCAATATGTCCTGTGGGACTAATAGAAGGTGTAGTTCAAGGACGGTCCTTGAAATGTGGTGAGAGCAAGAAAAGGCACATGGTCGGTTTGTCAGCTAATTTTCAGACATACAGATGAGGCTCTGCAAATCTGCCTGGAGAAGCCACCTGAGATATTTTAGACACTCTGAAAAATTATCTTTTTTTTTTCACCTCCTTGTCTAGTAGAATCTAGATATACATACTGCAAGCACATATATAGGCTTTGTAGTATGTTTGACATAACACTGCATAATTCAGCTACTATTAAAATGCTTTTTCCAAATTAAATGTGTTTGTAGGCAACTAATTCTTGAAAGCAGTTTGTCAAACAGGACTTGAAGAATAAATCTCAATCCTATTCATCCAAGTTCCAGAACACCAAAAGATGAAAAGACAATCAAAGGAAGGACATTGTAAGAGGATTACAGGGAAAACTAATCTTGTTACACTTGCAAACCCAGGTCACATGTACAATGTAAAAGGAACTATAAATGTTATTTGTGTTGCCTAGCTTGGCAAGGAAGGAAAAATGGAAAGGTCTGGGATGTTAAACAGCTGCAGCAGAGCTTAGCATCGAATTTATTTTATTTCACTGGGTTTTATTCTCCTTGGCAGAAGCATGTTGAAAATCTCTTTAGCTAGGTGAGTTCTTCAACTCTGGGCTCATTGTAGCAAGACTGAACTCTGGAAGTTCCTCAAGAGGCAGCAAAAGTCAGAACACACTCAGGTCCCAATCCTCCTGTTATTATTTACTTGCAGAGGAACCTCTTCTGTGGGGCATTGCTGGCCGGAGCCGACAGCCTGGGGGAACCTTGCTTCGCAGCAGGTGAGCCGGACTTGGGGCCGCAGGACTGCTCCGCACCTCCCTCGCACGGGGGTGACTCGCTGCAGCCGCAGGCAGCGGCAGGCTGGGCTGGGCCTCCAGTCGGTGTCCCTCGGCTTGCTCGTGGGAGTCCAAGCTTACACGAGTGGCCAAAGAGAGGTGAAAGGTTAAAAGGCAGTTATCACGTGCATTTCTTTGAAAGTACCACAACCTCTGAAGAACGCTTTTGTATTATATGCCAGCCTTCACAGGGACATGTTTTCAGCTTCTTCCAAATGCCAACACCCAGTGCTAGCACAGAATCATTCTTTTCTCTGGGAAGCGGAAACCTGATGAAAGAAGAAATGCTGCTGAACTGCTAAACAAGACCTTGTAAGTCTCACGGGATGATTAAATATTTCACATGCCAGCATCCAACTGCTACACTGTTAAGTTCAGGGTTTTTGTTAAATCAGAACTAAGTATGAAGAAATCCAAACTTTAATTGAAGTGTAACCTCTGCATTCCTGACATAATAACCTAGACTAAAAACCCAGCACAAAATACCTCCAATATTCAGGAAATTTTTAATATAAATTTTAATTTTCCAGCATAAAATTTTGTAACAGAAAAAAAAAAAAAAAAAAAAAAAAAAAAAGAGCAGCCATGAAAACATCTCTCCAAACTGCTGGGTCAGCAACTTCACTGTGAAGCACTATGATGATCAAAATAAAACAGCACACTGACAGGGTATTGAAAAAAAAATCTTTGTGAGCATCTGCCAACATCATACACACTGGTCTTTTGGAATAGGAAAAAAACACAAAATTCACAGAATAAAGGTTAGTAGGAAGGAAACTGCCATAGTTTAGTTGTGGAGCCAGAATTTTTTTAGCCTGCAGCTAAAACTAGAAGCAAATAAAGACTGTGAATGACCCAGCTGAGTTTCAGCAAAAGAGACTCAACAGGGAGATGTATTCAGATTTACCACTTCAATAGGCCTATTTGCACATAAATCACGTTCTCTTTTTTTTCTTCCTAACAGACTACCTTCCAAAACTGACAGCAATGGATCACACTGTGACTGCAGCAGGAGCTTCAGGCCTGTTGGCAGCAGCTGGTTGAGGGGTGGGTCGAAACGGGTCACCAGGGACCCAAAGCACTTTTACCAAGAGATCCCAACATTCGTTTTTCCAGTGAACACAAACCTTCCCTAGGGCTGCTGCAGTTTTGTAGGTTATGACCATTGCAGTGAGTCTTAGGGTGAGCCAGAGCACTCACCTTGCAGGACTGCTGGTTTTATGCATCTCTCAGGTTTAGCCTTAAAATTGATCAAAATGTTTTAACAATATTTTCAAGCTCAGATAAACCAACTAAAACATGGAAACAATAAATGCCTGTTAGACGAGCAACTGCCTTGTTAACAGCTTTGTACTGCGAATACAGCAATTTCCAAGTGCTGTATGACACCAGTAATATTTTGCAAAATTATTGGCTAGAGTCTACAGAAAACATTTTTGGAGGGAAAGGGGAGCTTTGATGGCTTACAGATGACTCTTTTTAATTATTAGCAATTGAATTTTACATAGGTATTGATGAAGGACACTGCTCTGTCAGAAAGAGATGGAGCAAAAAGACAAAGAAAACTGTAGACCAATATGGTGTTGACTTAAAAGTGACTTTAGAAATGTTCATGTCGTTCTTTATCTTGCAAAAGTAACCCAGTGTTTTTATTCCATTTATATGGGCAACGTTGAAAGAAAATGTGCAAGAACTCAAACATATTACAAAACTTTTCAATTTAACTCAGATGGAAATGCTTTGGTCCAACAGATAAACAGTTAATCTTAATTTAGCTACAACCAGGAAGGTATCACAAGCCTTGCTAGTGGGTTCTTGGGATCAGGAGGTGTCAAGGTCGGCAGCACAGGATGAAGAGAAAAGGCATCTCCAAGCAGCTGACCTGTCTCCCAAGTGGTACAGCACCATTTTTTGCACTGAGGATGACAACCCCGCAGGGTAGTCGGGTGAAGAACAGAGGACCCCACACAGCCCTGGCTGTGAGCACAGCTTGTGCTCTGACTTTTTACCGAGTTTGGAAGAACACCTCATGGAACATTCTGTTGAAATGTGTTTCTCTCTAAGGAAAGGTCAGGTACTGCATATACCTCACAGATGCTGGAATCTGTCCATCACAAGTCAGATAATCTCAAAGACTGCTTTAAGAGATGTTACATTTCTAGGAGTAGGAATTCATGGAGAGAAGGGGAGGGGAAGAGAGCAAGCATCTTTATGAAGTAAAACCCCTAGTGGGAAGGGAGGGGCAAGCATGCCACATAGCCAAAGGCTAAACCATCTTCCTAAAAGAAAGTGCCAACAGCAAATATTGAGAGACAAGAAAATGGGAAGAAATGGCAGCATTTCACAGGGAATTTGGAAACATCCCTCATGATCCACAAGGTTCATTCCCTCCCTAGTTAGCCCAGAGGAGCATGGGCTCAAGTGCTTTGAGATGCAGCATGTGCAAGCTTTTTGCACATTCATGGTTGGAACACTTGTCACGTGTTTGTTTGAAGTGGGACTAGCTTTAATGTCCAGTCTAAACAAAAATGCATCACATTCATGGCAGAAGGCCATTAAAATCAATGAAGTTATATCCAGCTGACTAAAGAATGACAAGAGGTCTGCATCTCACCCAGTCTCAGTATCACTTCAATCCAGGTACATCTTCCCTATCTGCACACAATTATAGCCCAGCAGAATAGGGAGGGTTTAGACAGTAAAAGCTCTTAAATAACATTTTTTTCTTTTAAATAAGAATCAGCATTGGGTTTCTACATCAGTCCTTTGGCACATGGAAATGCAAGAAGTTAAACACTCACTGAAAACACCAGTTACCTTTGAAGTTAGCACGGTATAACGCTTAGAAGAGATTTAAATGTATTTAGCCTTTGTGAGTTTGAAGTAGCACATTTTCTTCAAGTTTTTATCCACTTTAGTAATTAAAATAACTTGGTGGCTCAACATTTTAATACATAAGCTCCTCCGTGTCTACTTAACAAGCTTTAAAGGGAATTTACAAACTTTTTATGCAAATGCAGTGGCAGTTTGCAGGACAGTTATACTGAATCTTATTTACAACAAACTACCGATGGATTTATTTATGCCTTCTTTCCCAATTGTTTTTTTCTAGGCAAGAGCTAAATGGCCATCTCGGTTAAAACCAAGCTACTGTGTGAAAACAGCAATGGAAGCAATACTTATTCATCAGACCACAATAGATATATCCCTATGTGATGTACTTGGTTGTGGCTTTAAAATGGTAGAACAGCAGTCTGGGAGATTGCACCCATGGTGAAATGGGGAGCATGGATTAGTGTCTGTAGAGATGCCCAGTTGTCCCTAAACAGATTTTGCATTTGGACTTTGATATGAGACACGTCGGAGGTTTTGCCCCTTAACACAGGACAGGGATTGTGTTCTTTGGGACCACTAATCTCCCTTCTGAAGGACCCCCCCCCAAAAAAAAACCCAACCAACCAACCAACCCCCCACATTTAAACATTAAAGACTCTTTTGGTTGGAAATAGTAAGGATAAAAGAAAGAATGGTAGCAGATGATCAAAGTACTGAAAGCATACTCTGTGAAGAATATTTTCTGCATCATTAACATGGGACATTTTGAAAAAAAAAAAATCTAAACCATCCTCTATTAGCAGGTTGCTAAGAAATACTGTGAAACTAAGTGGGAGCACAAGGAAAGTTTAAAAGCACTATAATTTTTTCATTTCTAATGAAATACAATTTTGTTGCATTTGGGTACTGATAGTGGTATACAATTTGTAGGAGAATAAAATACACTTTTGGATAAATCTTATTTGCCATCTGTATGCTTTTATTCAGTTCTAAACTAGAGATTAAATGAATACCCTAGAGATTTTCATTTGCTCTAACAACTTCATTTTTTTCCTCAGCCTCCTTCCATGGGATGTTCAGGTTCTTGCTCAGAAGTTCCTGGGTATTAAATAAGTGTATGTATCCACTTGGCAGCATGTCACAGCCACAGAGATGAAGTTGAGTATTTTCAGATTTGTAATCACCTCTGGAGCAGCATTCTTCGTCTGAGCTTAAACAGAGGAGTCACTTAAATATAGCAGCCCTTAAGGACAGTATTACATTAATTCACATTTATTCTGTTGTTTTTTATCTGCAGACTTTCAAAATAAAAGCAGCAAATGTTTGTCTGGTTGCTTCACAAAAGAAGATGAGTGAAGTGGTATACACACATCCTATCCTTTCCTGCAGTTTGGCACTTTTGGAAGCTCCACCATTTCTTTCTACATTAGCACTAAATAAAAACTATTTTTGACTTTGATCAGTGAGTTAGAACAGAATTTTGGTTTGATCCTTAGGCAACATAATAATTGCAGTGGAACTCTTGAGTACTATTACATTTAACGCTGAGGTATGTTACTAAAATTTGACCAGAGAACTGAGAACAAGGATAACTACCCTGATGACTCCACACTCCCCAACTGGGTCCTTTCAGATTGTCTTTATCCTAAGGAAATACTAGCTGCTTATATTCTAAACCAAAAGTTAGGGGAATGTATTTTAATATTATGGATGAAACAGTTATCGCAGTAATCCAGGCTGCTTCTCATTCTGTAGGCACATTTTCACTATCCTACAGGTCAGCATTCCCCAAAAGAGATTTTGCACAAATCCTTTAAGCTCTCCATCCTTCAACCAAGAGTGATGGATCGGGAAAAGTCATGGTTCTTCCTTTGGGGAGTCAGGACTTCCTACTATCAAATAAAATATTCTGTTTTAAAAAAATTCCATGACCAATTTTCACTGTTCCCCTTTAACTTTTATGTGGTGCAGGTTTTTGTCTCAATAGCAAACTGACCCATTCAAGAAAGCAAGTAATACTCCAAAACCCCTGGGTGACCATGGACTACCTTCCTTCTTGTACACCCACTGCAGAGTGCAACCTGGTACTTGTGCAGCAGTCTTTAAGCTTGGTAACACAGCACTGGAAAATGCTTTATTTGTCAGGTTTCATATGTAGCACATCTCCAGAGCCACTCTTTGGGTTCCTATCCTATGAGTTACAAGACATTTGCACCTCTTCAAGGAACAGTGGCATAGGATCATTCTTTTGACACAAGAGCCACTATTAGGAGCAGCTGTATACTTCTATGAGTAAGAAAAGGCTTGAAGGAAAGCAATGCAAGAGCTGCTAGAATTTAGAGGTTGGCTTAAGGCTTTGAAATTTGAGAAAATAGTAATGAGTGCTTGCTTTCCAATACCAGAAGGGAAGAACATGAAGACTGGAATCTGTCAAAGTCTAGACATGTGAGGGAGTCCAGGCAGAAAGGACATGTTCTTTGGTGAAGGAAAATGTATAACCTACTGTCTGGTCTCTGCTGATCTTATTTACAAGCTTACCTACTGGAACATCAGTGTATTTCCAGAATCTGGTTTCCAAACTTCTCAGCTACTTCCTCTGAGCCTGTATGTTCCGCATTTGGAAGTAGAATGGGCAGGCATTAAAAAAGGACCAAATGAACAAGACTGAAATGCACTGAAATTCAATGACTTGTTCTGCCACCTCACATCTCCTGTCCCTCAGTGACCTGCCTCCTCAGGAATCGCCTTCACTTACAGTTACTAAACCTGGAGCGGAGGCCCTTTAGGATCAGACCTCCTTCCTCTGCACTTCGAAGCAGCAGCCTAGGGGCAGTCCTGCTAGCAGAACACTGGCTGTATGATTTAAGAGGCTGGGATAATAAGGTGGTGAATTCTGAAAAGAAACAAATCCCTCTCAGTTGTTAGCACAATAGTTATGAGCCTGATAGATCAGACTAAATACTTTGTTTTCCTTACTCCCATTTGAAAGTGATTAAAGGGAAGTTCTCTCTAGCTGAAATAAACTGAGTATTTTGGGTGCAAAATTTCACAATTTACTAAATGTAGAGCAGATTCAGAATACAAAATAGGAAAAAATGCATTAACTTACAAAAATGTTTGTGGTAATTTAAGCAGAGTCAAATAAGATAATGCTTGTAAAATCTGCTTGTGGGAGAACAACCCTAACCAATTAAGGTATGAATAGGAGAAAGTAATTTTGGAACAGACCTTCTACTTAAATTTTCTATAATGGGATCATTACTGAAATGTGTGGCATGAAGCCCCAGCTAATGTACACTGATATTCCTATTTGGAAGCTGCAGCTCATTTACTTGCAGTCAAAAAGGTTTTTTAAGATCAAAACCAAAAGTAAAAACTTCAAAGAAAGACTCCAAAAGGGTGAGGTGTCTTGCAGACAACACTTTGCTAGTACTCAGAAATGCATGCTATAACAGACTGCTAGACTACTGCAGCCAGGGAATTTCACCTCAGTTTTCTCATATTTGTATTTTTTTCTAGAACATTTTATTATCTGTTGATCAAAAGTATCATATAAGCCTTCAGGTGATTACATATATATGTAATTATTCTTCCTAACCTTTGCTGCATCGAGCACAGATGAGATGAGAAAAAGCAAGGGACTGTGGTGCTCTGGAACTTACTTCAGCTTACCTAGAATCCACACAGTGTGACATGAGGTCTCCCATCATGAGGTTGAGTTTACACGATTTTTGATGAAAGAACCTTCTCTTGCATAGCACCTCTAAGATGAGATGCATTTAAGAGTATAAAACCAGAGGTATCTATGGCAAAGTACCTTAATTCAGGTTCACATGAAACAGCATTACAGACAAACTAATGCTGCAAAATAGTCAGAATAGGCTCTAGTCCCATGCAAAGAGAAAATTCCTAAGTAGCAGCAGATAAAGGTAGGGAGACCATTTACACCGCTATCAATGTGGTGTCTGTATTACAATATAAATTGTTTGGTAAGTAGTTTCTAAGTTGTAAGAATTTGCAAAACAAAGCCTCAACCTAGCAAGTTTCTTTTAATTTTTAAATGTACAGCATTTTAGTTCTACAAATGTAAAAAAAACCCAAACCAAAACAAAAAAACAAAAAAAACTTTACAATGATCAAAACCAACTTGATTCAATAAAATTTGGTATGCAGTTAATGTGGCCAAACTGCTTTTGATAATGCAAATAAAATGGCCGAGACAAATATTTAACTTTGAGACACAGCCTATGCAGTAACTGCTTTCCGTGACAAGAGTTACTACACGCACTGCAAACAGGTGTTTAGGAAGTGCTGCTACAGATTACCAGGTAAGTACACACTGAATGTAGTTCACATCCAAATGATACACTGTCATGTGTCGATCTACAGTGCCAGTTTTTGTTTCTAGAGGGAAAGTTTTGTTTTGTTTTGAAAGTACTACCCCCGAAAAATTACTAAGTGCAAGGCAAGGTTGTGACTCAAATTACAAGCAAACAAGGAAACTTAAAAGTAGAGACTTAAACTTTGAAATCATACCAACCTGTTGCACCAGGTTTCTTGTCATAATCATAACTTTAGTTTAAGCTCCCATTAATACAGTTGCACTAACACACTGTGGCACAAATAACAAAATGTACCCACATTACTTTTGAATTTCCTTGACCTTGCCAGGTTTTTCACATCCTCCACATTACTAAATAGTAGTTATTTATATGTAATTGATAACCATTGTACAGTTACTCCATAGCTTTACAATACTGCCCGTACTATATCACAAGCATTACAAATCCTATAAAAAAAGCAGCCCCTGTAGTGGCATACGAGAATAAATTAACCAAAAAAATTTAGTATTACCATTTATTGGTGACAAACACTACGTTTTACTTACATTCCATGGGGAGAAAAAATTCCAGCGTAAACAATGAACTGAAGCAGTACTTAACTTGCAAGGCTATCGTGCTTTACCTGGACCATATGCAAAAAACTTTATTGCGCACAGTTCAGTACGCAATAACACAACATCAAAAGCAACACAGTTTATATATAAACATAGGTAATTTTTTTCAGCCCTACATGGAGATGTAATTAAACAGTATAAAGCACTCAAGGAAAATCAATCTGCAGTTTTATATGCACTACATTGAGATCATATCCTGTAATGTAGTGAGCTGTGTGCCGTCTATACACACAATCCTTAAAACATAGATCAGAGATCATTTAAAGTCATGTTGCATTTGAGTTCCCCTACCCCCCACTCAAGAAAACTAGAAATTAACCAAAAACGATCAAACAAAGTTTAAAATTCCTAAAGCGTTTTAATTCATTCAACCGTTGGATAATTACGCTGTTTGCGAAAGTATTGGACTTTTTAAAATGGTGGGCACACAACTTGTTTCCAGTGAAACTTTGCTATTTCAATAAAAACAAAATAACCACATACATGGATATGATCTTCCCAAGTTAGTTCACAGATAACATGTCAGTCTCAGAAGACAAAGTTTCTAAACTGTGCTATTGTTCTAGATACAATTAAGAAACTTTTAAATGAAAAATTTATAGTGTCATTTCAATCAAAACAACATAATGAAACTAAAAATTTATCACTGTTTGAAGAAAAAGCAACAGTTATGATTTAGACACTACAGTAGGTTGTAAAGACTGTAGCACTCTAAAACAGTTAGGTTACATTAATAGGAAGCATTTGATTTTCTCTGGTGCTTTCAGGTTTGGGTCCAGTCAAAAGCCTTTTTTAGGCAGTGCTGTCCAGTGTTTGTCCCAAAGTGTTTGAGTTAGCCGGTTTGAGAAGAGGGTCACTTTCCATTTCTTGTTTCACACATCTACAAATGAGAAAACACCTGTTACTTAGGAGATAAAACACTATTTCCATGAATAAGATGCTTCAAAATCAGAAACAAACAATTTGAGGTGCATATAACAACTTGTTTCCATATAACTGGCCTCCATTTTTAATCAATTAGCACTTTGTTAATTCCATCATTTTGACAGCTTATTATCTAAATGAGGCTAAACTTTTGCTGTGAAATGTAGACATTATTTACATTTTAAATACAGAAGGTTTCTAGAAAGAGAGGAGCAGCTGTAACAAACACACTGAAAAGTCACACTATTTACAAATCTCTGTAAACAGTTTCAGCAGAGGGATCACAGTCAGAACTGCTCTGTATCACAGCCATTACATTTTATCCACTTGCTCCTGCTTAGTAATTTGCATTTGACAGATGAAAATCACAAGCTTGATCATAAAACCTACCCTCTCATCCGTCTGAAGAAGATAACAGCCTTGGCATTTTAACTTTTCTGGCAAAGAAAAAAACCCTCACATTTTATTTGTTTATAGAACATCACAGGGTTAGAGGTTTCCGTTAATGCAAGGGAAAGTCAATGGGTCACACTCACACAGACATTGGTCCATTTCCTGTTCTTGGCATCTCTGTGGTTTGTTGGTCCAACTCAGACAGCAACTTCAAAATATTCAATGCAGCCTGAAGAAAAGAGAGAGCATATAGCAATTCAACCTGAGCACATTTCATTCATTTAGTGAAAGCAGGACTGGGACTCACTTAAAGTAAATGTCCTAATTTTGGTAATATATTAAGATACATAATTATGGTGGAAAAAATGCAATGGTGTAGAATTTCCTCTTGCTACAACAATAGAATGGTGCTGTGGCTTGGGGATTCCCATTGCATTTGTTTTAGCAATGGGGGAAAATTAATTGAGCAGTACTATTAATATCAAGGGAAAAGACACTAAATTAGCAATGCCTCAAACTATTCAAAGCTTAAGACAAAGGACATTAAAATACACAAAACCTAAAAGTCCTTTGCAGAAAAAGAAAACAAGTTACACAAGAATCAAAAATACAACACAGATAGGGCACGTGTGACTGTTTGAGAGAAGAGTTGATATGACATGGCTAATGCAAAACTAAGTCACCTCCCTTGAGAACTGAAGATTTTTTTCAACTTTATTCAGATCAATTTCAGGTGCACCTTTTCAGAATATCTCCAACTAGTTATGGCACGTGTATTAGTGAAAGCTGAATATCTGAACAGAGCAAGGTTCTCAGGTTGGCCCAGTCTCAATGTTTCAACTCTGAACTGGCTGTCCTTTTCCCTGCTACCTACTGCACTAACTTGTGTGCTTAGTCTTACAAGGAGCCCTTTACAGCAGGATGTAGTGACAGGTATGAAAACATTAAAATTAAGTGACAAGGATCAAAGAAATCTGCATCAAATTATAGCCATTAGAAGATCACTGCAAAGTTTTTTAGTATAAAAATCAGTAAAATCAGGTTTTCCTAAGTGTATTTATAAATTGCAAACTTTTACTTCAGTCTGTAGTCAGCACTCAGGTCACCACTGGCTACCAGAAGAACGAAACTCTCTTCAAATTGTAGTAGACTGTGTACATATTGTTAGCAATATGTAATGTCTTTTATACACAAAGTTCCTTACAGTTTGAAGTCTAGAAGACTCATTCTTTCACACAGAAATATTCCAGTTATTGTTAATAAAAGACCTTATTTATAAAGGGATCTTAACAGATTTAGAGTGTCTCCTGCTATGTAATGGTGAATTGCATTTCTTCCATTTTGGATTCCATTCCAGCAGAAACTCTGGTAACATGAATCCAAATATTACAGTTCTCAATGAAATATCAGCCCATTCTGTTACAGAAAATAAGCTCATATGCTCTCATGTTTTAAAAGTTCCTGTTCATATATTTTCTTTAATATGTGCTCATGCAAATATTATCAAGACAATTTTTGGTCTACATTTTTGTAGACCAAAATTGTTAGCATATATTAGGCATTTTAAAGGTTATTTAGATTAGATTCTGATATTATTAATCAATTATTTCAGCAACCTGTGAAATACTAGACAAAAATTAGCCAGGGAATTATACAGCATTTAATTAATTGCCATCCAGCAGTAATATGAAACCTTGGTCTATCCCCTGCATCCCTTAGTTCAGTGAAGGCCAAAGAGAAAGCATTTCAGCAATATTCATCATACCATATCATGGCAAGATTCTACATCCTTTCCAATTCCATGGCTGATCAGTGGTGGCTGAGAGGAACAGTTTATAAGAGATACAAACTCATTCTTGTTATTTTTTGGAAAGTCTTTATATTCAACCTGAAGACAAGAGAAGGATTTAGTTATTTTCAGTTAACCAAGTACAGGAAATAAATCACAACTGCTATAGATTCTTTGCCCATAGATGAAGCTGAATCTTACTTTCAATCATTCTGTCAGCCAGTAGAACCATTTACTTTGAAGTCTGACTTCACTTGGGATGTTTTTTGGCAATGATAAGAGCTCTGCAAGCCTTCTGAATAAAAGTGGTACTTAAGGATTGTTGCTGGGACCTTTATTCTGATCATAGCTATCTGCATTTACAATTTTCCCTATTATGCTTTTTAATCCACTGAGCTTCTTTAACAATATAGGAACTTAATGCAATTCTGATTAAAGGGAAGAAACACAAGAAAACGTACAGCTTACAGTAAATGTTAATGTATGAAAGATTATTAAAAAAAATTATTTCAGATAAGTCAAGTTCAAGTTCATATTATGTTCCTACATCATGACAATTTTCAGAAAATGCTACCTTCAATTTTATTCTTCCAAGACATCAGAGTAGCACAGAATTAAGGCTGAGGATGTAGTACAGAAATGCACATTTGAAAACTAAGTAACAAAAGCTGTAAAATTCAGTACATTTCATAGGTAAAGTAAAACATTTAATACATGAATTTCAGCTTAACAAGCAGCCTCAGAAGACAGCAGTCACCAGAACTAAAAAGCTTTAGGTTGGACCAGTTTGCACAGCTTTGGAAGAAATCTTGCAAAGTTGAACCTTTACCTGGATTCCTTGAACATTGGAAAGATAGTCCAGCTGCTCAGAGGGCCGAGTAAGTGGTCCGTGGGGTACATGGCCTGATGAGTTGTTATTCTTCAGTATGGTCTCAGCAGTAGGAGAAGTACCACCATACAATAGCTCTCTAGCAATCATTGCTGTTACTGTAGCCTTGGCAGGATTTGGGGCTGCCCTATTGAACTCTTTGGTGTGGTGTCCTTGATTGGCTCCTACAGCTTGTGCAACCTCAGGGACCATGGGAAGAATTCCAGCAGGAAGCTGCTGATGGCTGAGATAAGGCATCCTAAACTCATCTTCTTTATTACCTGAGAAGAGAGGGGTACGTACTAAACAGATGCTAGCTATTTCTGTGAGGCCTTCTGCAGGCACACTAAGACATATATAGGCATCAAAAGCCACTTCTGAAAAAAAAAAAAAAAAGGTTTCAAATTTTTTTGAAACCCTAACAAATTTAGAGAGCTTGATTCACCTTTGATGGGTCAGAGATGCAGCACCAGCAAGACAGAGTTTGCTTACTGAATAAATGAATCAGTGTAACTCCTGCTTCTGCCAATAGGAGCACCTTTACTTCTGGGAGCAGTTTCTGCAGGTTAGTCAAGCTTACAAACACCTCAGACAGTTGCAACCACATTCCAGATATATTTTTTGGGTTCAGAAGTTTGTATTTCATCACTTAGACTATAGGAACAAATAACAAAACCATAGAATGACTGGAGCCACTGTTAAGTAATTGTGACTTGGGAGGAATAAACTCTTTGGGATCTCAACAAAACCTTCCCAAGAGGTACACTTAATTGCAGGCCAGCAGTTGCACACCGCTGCATCACAGACACTACTGAGGAGACTGAGAAACATGTCTTACATGCACACACATGGGCCAACAGGGCCAAGCTTCTTTCACTAAGGTTACTCACTAGTTGAAGTCTCTTCAGAGCCCGGCTCAAAGAAGGTTACTTTTCTCCCATCACCTGGTTTCTTCACTGGTGTCTTAAAAATAAAAGGAAAAAAGACAAACACACAATATCCCAAGTTTAAAATTTCAAGATGTAGGTGATCTGACTAGTCAAAATTTTACTGAAAAATTTAGTATTCAAAAACCTCAGTTATTACATAGCTACCAAGAAGAGACAAGTTCAATGGTTCTTATTCAGTGAATGACTAAACCTATTTATAGACCAGTGAAGTGGTATTAAGAACACAGATATTGAGAACTAGGTACCATAATAAAGCCAGTTAAACTAGCATTAGTTATTGGTATTGCTGAAGACAACATATGGACACAAATGAGCATAAACACAAAAAGGAAAAAACTAAAACCAAACTTGCTATTTTAACTGCCTGGTAACATCTGCTAAATCAAAAAGAGAATGCAAGGCTCTTTCCCCGCTCAGGGACCAACCACAGGAGGAGACCTGTAACAAACTTTTGACTGCAATTGGTGATAAGGCTGTGTAAATCTACTGCTACCACAAAGTCCTATAACCCATATGTCTGCAAGTTTCTAAGACCAATACATCAAGTATCACAGATTCTGAGCCATTCTATAAAGAATTTAGCTTTCTGATGAGATTTTGACTTACTTGCAAAACTGAAGCCTTCATGCACTATTCACAGTCACTTTCTGGCCAGGGCAGAAAGCATGACTTTACTACGCTGTTACTGCCTTGCAAATTTGCTATTGTTTCAACTCAGCTTTTGCTGTAGTATTAAACAGTGCTTGATTCTTAAAAACTGTTACCTTCTCTTCTGTCTTTAATGCTGGCTTTGGAGGTTGAGGTTGAGGGACTTTGAAACCTAAAAGTTCCAACATATTTTCAGCTGCATTGCGTTTAGCAACTTTTTTGTTCGTGCCCATTCCTTCAGCTGTGTGTACACCAACTTTCACCTGGACAAAAGAGGAATGAAAACCAAATCAATTCTCAAATAGTAGTATGAGAATTCACTTATTGGTGATCTGTGTCCTAGCATGCCATGAGACTCAAAATAGTTCGAGTGATCATTACTCTAAGCAAGTTGTCATTTACTATCAAATAGCATTGGCCTCCAAGAACAAAAAAACCAAACAGAAGTTACACAAACAACTGTATTTCATCATCTCAAATTAACATACAAACCTGCATAACAAACTCCCTGCGCCTTGGAAGACCACGTTCTGTGATGAGCATGTACTCTGGTTCCTTCTCTTTCTTGGCCTGCTGTATCTGGGCAAGTCTGCTAATGGGATTCATTCCTTGACCATATTCTGGACTTGTTTGCAGCTATATAGAACAATGTTTAGGAAATAAGCCAAAATTTGTGAATATTTGGTTAACAGACAAAAATGCAGTGTGCCACTGGATTCATTCATCTCTAGAGTCTAAGAACACTGAAATAGAAGTTACTTAATAAAACACTGTCACAGCCAGAGAAACACTCAATTTATTTGGCTCTGCTGCCACAGTTGACCACATATATCCTACCACAGGTAATAGTTTTTCAAATTCTAATCCTGCTATATTAGGAGTGACAGGCTTGTAGCAGAATTTGCACAAGAAAATCATGCAAAATTCAGAGCTGTAAAGTCTCAGACTTGAGTCAGAGCTTGATTTTTATGTGCTACTCATTCTTTTATATGGTTTCTCTTCCATCCTGAATTTACTGATAACTGTTGTAAAAGCGGTGTCAGAACCCCATGTGGGAGCAAAATATCCTTTCATTTGTAGTACCAGACTGCTGATAAACATTGAGCAGTTGAAGAATGTTTAAAATTAACTCAGAAACACCCCTCATCTGACAATTATTTACAACAGTCATATTTCCAATCTGTTTGTCTCTTACCTTCACTATTGATTTTGTTTTCTTTTTGATTCGTGGCTTCATTTTCTCAACTGTAGGGAGGGGTGGCAATTTTTTCAGTTCTTCTAGGACTGCTATTGCAGCATTTTTCTTGGAGATCTTCTTGCTCTTTCCTTCACCTTCACCCATGAATTCTCCAACTGACACCTTGGTTACAAAGCTCTTCATATGGGGAGGACCACTTTCCTTGGTCACCTGTTTCAGAGGGAAAAACTGAGTGAAAGCGTGATAAACACTTATTAAAAATGGTAGGGCACATTGTTTATAGTAAACTTCTCTCAAGAACTACGGATAAAGAGATTTAAGTGTCTCATACAATCCAGAAAGTAGAGATGTAAATCATACTTGTTCTAACAATATAATCCCACCCACATAAACATATACTTTAAAAAGGTCAGATGCAGCAAGCAGTAAACAGTATTTACGTAAGTCATCAACCCATCTGATTTTACCGATTTATTCTTTCAATATTAAAACATGACTGTTCTATTTCGTCAGTGTGTACTTCCACACAGTTAACATCACCTCATTAAATACATCATGTTACAGGAACAAAACATTACAGAGAAAGCAATTCTTTAGGATCCAGTATTTTAGTTAAGAAATCAAGAATTCTGGAGACATCTAAAGAGATAGCTGCCTATTACAGATTTAGTCTTGTAACTATATTAGTAATCCATCATACTTTAAAAAATAAAATATCCATAAAGTCAAAAAGTAAGAATGAATTAAGGACTTCCACCCACAACTGGCTTTGTGTGACAGCATATTTTTATCAGTGATGCTCAGGCTAATCTACAATAACTGAAAGCTTCACGTAAAATTTCACAGAACGGTTTTAAAAGCAATTTAGTTATACACAATTGCATTTTCTTACTATAATAATTCAGATAGTCAACTTAAATGGTACTCTGCCAGCTCAGGAAAGCAGCATGATAAATTAATATTTTAGTGAAACAGAGATGCTCCTATTGATTGAAGATAACTAAAATGATCAAGGAGGGGCAAAGAGGCAGCAAGCAGCCAGGCCAAAGGGAAAGGAAAGTAAGATGCACATGAGGTCCCCTCATGGCAAGAAAAGAAACCTATTTGTGAGATTCTGCAACTTGCATGTAGTCCACATCAGTGCTTAATCAAGCAAATACTTCCATAAATGTCTTTCAGAGTGAGCTATACTCTTTTGCCTCAACTTTGCACTTCAATGTTCTAACCATTAATGTGTTGTGTTTCATTTCTTCACTGTATTACTGATTTTTCAAAAAGTCTGGAAAAAAGATTGCACAGACAACCACAGTGTAGCTGTTCACTCATGTTATGATTTTAGTGCATGAATTTGTGAACAGGTGGATTTTTCTTTTTTCTTCACTTTACCATATAAACTCCAAGACAATCAGGGTGACTGTCAAAGGTAAAAGTGCATTCACAACTAACAAAACATGTTAAAAGTCAGTTGTTTGGTTATCTAGAAGAGACTCAACTTAATATGTACCCTTAATATTCTAATAAAAACAAATCTAGAGCTTGTAAAATAAACATACCTCAAAATTCACAGGCAAGTTCCTTTTAAGTGCAATCTCAAAAACTTGGCTTATTTCAGATTTATTGAGATTTTCATCATCTGGTTCTTTTCCGTTAACCTAAAAGAAGCATACTCTATTTAAAATAAAGATCCTAATAAATTGAATTTTATCCATCCAACCAGCTTACTGAACTCTCAAAATTTTAAGTAGTCTAACCTTTACTGCCATTTTACGTGAATGTGTAGAAATGCAGCACACATACTACAGAATTGAAACTTAAAAAGCTCATTTAAGGTGTATGTGTAAAAGCTAACAAACCTTCATATTTTCATGTGCTTGTTACAGGAAAGAACAAATGGAATAAGGGCCAATAGGTTTAAAAATCTATTTATATAAAAACAAACTGAAGTGTAAAATTTCCAAATGGAAGTACCTTTATGAAATACAATTTTCATATACTGATTGGACATTTGTAAAAGCACTAAGACAGTATCAGATAAGAGAAAGGGTGGAAAAAAAAAGATTCTGAGAATGGGACCAATGTGAATAAAGGATGGTTAATTAGACCCTGGCATAATCCTATCTTTTAACATGCTCCCTTGTAAATGCTTCATCTCGATTTTTTTCTCATCTGAAGAACATACTATCAGGAACTTGCCTTAAATCAAATGGTGTACATCTCTGAGAACTTACACCTGCTAGGAGGACAGCAGTGCCAGGTGAAGCTTACCTACAGGCACTTCTACGTATCTCCAGGTAAAATTTTGATTGTGATTCCAAAAATGTCTTCACTGATGTTGGGATCAACATGAACTAAGAGGCACGGTAACAGCAACAGAGAAATTTTAAGACTAAGTGTCCAGCAGTGATATTGGAAAGATTATGATAAAGATGAACAGCAACAATTTCACCAATTATATCATGCCACAATACTAGTTATGCAACCAGGTAACAAAAATGATTTAAATGTTTTATTGGAGCAGCAGAAATATGCTAGAGAGCTCTCATTGATTAAAAGTAGTTTTGATGGTAGCAAGCATCCCCAATGTCTGTTTTAATCTAACTTGTTCGTAACCTTGTATTGCAGGTTTGCACTGCAAACATTTCAGAAGAGCACATATAGCCCAAATCCTTTTACAATGATAGCATCTGATACTTCTGATCCCACTACTACAGCCAGTCTCCAACCTCTACACGGAGGCGTACATAGAACAATCTTCAGGTCTGCAAAAACTGAGACCACAGGATGGCACCACTCCCATAGGAGCGAGGCAGATACACTGGGCATTAGACTGCATGAGAAACGTGGAGGCAACACCTACACTAGAGGAACCATACTATACCTCAGCAGAAGGCACAACGCAGGTAAAAATTGGCAAAACCAAGACTGAATACAGGAATCAAAAGTCTTGATCATCATATTCTAAAACCTATTTCAAATGCAATTGGTAAGTTCAAAAGGAATAGCATCATATACCCAGTAAAAATATTTGAACTACTATGGTCTTATTTTATTATGGTCTAGGTGTTACAGCAAGTCTACCACCAGCACCTCTAGGAATGATCTGTCACTACCCTTACTGTCAAATCATTAGCACAATCACTTTAATTACAAATATTTTTCCTTTCCTTGTAATTTCAGATATATTCCAGTTTTTCAAATTCCAACATTTTTCCTTGCGAAGGTGACCAGGACTTCTCTTTATTGAATTAGATTTTTCCCATTTCATATCCTTTCAAGAGAATACAAATAAATAGTGCGGAATTATTTGCTATATTATGGTGTATATTCTTAACATACACCAAGTCTGTTCTGCCAGTGTGAAACACAGGTACTTTTCTTCAATACCTTTACCTAAAAAGAGTAAATTAATAGAAAAAGAACAACTAACAGACTATAGCTATTTTACCAATTAATTCATGTCTACTTGAGTTCTGGATCAGTTTATTTTATAAATAAAAAAAATAATACTTTTTCCCTGCACACCTCAATGCAGATTATCTATAAAGTCTACTTTTAAAGTAGTTTGCATGTGTGCATAAACTAAATTCCCCAAGGAATCTACATCGCTATATCAGAATGACACCACAAATATAAACATTTATTACTCTTCACTCTCGTCAAATTCTTCAAATCCATCTCTAACAAGTGAAAAAAACAGTCACAGAGAAAACAAAAGCAATAGATTAAAAAACTCCCAAGCAAACTGCAACAGTAATGTACTCCTTTAAGAAGGATTCATCCTTTCCCAGGAACTCTTTCAACAGGCACTTCCTTAAAGGCTGCTTATAAGCAGATATGACTGGGAATTGCTGATTAGAACTACATTGATTTCAACTTAGCTATCAGTCTATTTTCTTCCATATTAAGGGTATAGCAGCTGATATTTAACAAAGAAGTTCACAAAAAACATAGAAGCAATTCTGCTTTTTGTATTTTTAGACAAAAGTTAGGAAGCATAGCTTTCTAAGCTTTAAAATGATGCTTTATCACCTCTATCTTTGAACGTGCAAAGTAACCTCATACTGCAACTTTGTCAGTGTGTCTTAACTCCAGTCAGACTAACTTAGGTTAGGCCCTTTGGAGGTCTCCTGCTACAGCCTTGCACTCAAAGCAGAGCAGATTTTAAAATTAAATTGCATTTTTCAGGCAGGGCTTTGTTCAGTTGAGGGCTAATATTATTAAATTTTTTTTCCCTGCTACTTGCTTCTACATTTGTAGTCAGAGAAGGTGTGGGTCATTCTTACCCTCAAAGTCTAATCATTTTATTCAATTACTTCTTCTTAAGTACTGAATATTTTCTAATTTAAAATTACAAAAATTCTGTAAGTATAAAAATTTGTAAAATATTTTTTTAAAAAAGTACACCACTACCACCCCCCCAAAATAAGAATTTAAAAGTTGAAACAAATTCTGTTTACATACACACAGAAATGGGATACACAAACTACATTTAAAAGGAAAAGTACTGGCAACATCAAATGACAGGTAGGAAGTATCAGGGTTATGTCTCCTTGTGAAATCTCAATTTGCCTCCGTTGTATACACACATTGTAATAACACCTCCTGTGACCTTACACTACCATATCCTTCAAGGACTTTGCCTCACTGAATGCAGGAATAAGCAGTGCTCAGTAGTAAAATCTTCCTTATTTTATCTTCATTTTGTCTAGTGCAGAATGCTGTTACAAAACCAGCAATTTCTTAGACACTCCTAAAGCTACAATATTTGAAAGTTACAAATATTCATTTAAGTAGCAAATTTTAAATTAAGGTCTGATTTGAGTACTTATTATAAAACAGTACTCTGTTCAAAGGATTGCTCTCCTTAAGCATAGCTGCATTTCCTACTGCTCATTTTCTAGACAAGTCAAACAGAAAAATAAAACAACAAATGCTTGTTTCTTATGAAAGTTTAAGTGACTTGCCCAACATATATATAGCAGGGTCGAGCCACCGTTCAGCTCCCAAAGATCTTGCAACTTTTTTATTCATAAAATAATTCTCCCTTCTTGCAATCTCTTGCATCGTTCACAGTAGTACTTCCCCTTATTGTATCCTTAAAAAAAAGGGATAAAGGAAAGACTCTATAGGTTTACTTCATTTACCTCTCACTTTACACTCCTTACACTGAATGAGACATCCTATTAAAAAAGATACATCATGTAAAGACAATCACAGTGGTTGTTCTGAACATCTCACATTACTCAACTTTAAATACAACTACAAATATTCAGAAAGTCATTCTTACAGAAGCAATTCTAAAAAAACAAATACACAGAGAAGAATTCAGTTACATGTGATCCTATTATTTTCTGCAGAGTTGGACTCCTTGGGTCCAGTACACAGAACTTTGCTACCTGAGGTGGAAAATGGCTGATGACAGTAGGTTCTCTTCTACAAGTGTGAGTGCAAAGAGAGGATGTCATGCATCACTTACACAGAACAACAGTACTCAGGAATTATGGAGTTCCCCTGCACTGATGGGGAACATTCCCTCAGTCTTGACCTCTTCTGCGCTAAGACATCCAGCTTGTCCCTGACCACACTCTGGCTATCAACAGTTCTAGATTTCAGTGCAGAACTCATCTCCACTCCTTCAGCTTCTATTCCATCATCACTCTGTTCTCTCTGATAGCATTTGTAATCCCTTGACACTTAGTAGCCTCCATCATTCAATAATTTACATTCCTGCAGAACAGCTTGTCACCTGAACCACTACTATGAGTGACTCGTAGGCCTCTTCCCTGAACCATCAGATCCAGTGTTTTTGCCTAATTATCTGAGCAATGCTCTCTCCCACAAGCATGAAGTTTTAACTCAATGTCCCTTGGCTTCACAACACATTTCCTCAATCCTCTTGCTCTGTCATTCCTGGTAGTTCCCAGCTTTTTTTTTTTCCCTCCCTGTACAAGACCCTTTGTTACCTTCTTGCCCAATTCTTAATTTTTCTTCTTGCTCAGCCAGACTCCATATTTAGCAAGTTCTCACTCTCCCCAGATTGAAAGTTATCGCTCTAACCTTTGCTTCCTGTTCCTCACCTCTCTGGCAATATCCTAGTCTCTTTTGGTTCTAGGTTAATCTTGCATGGGCTCCTCCTCAACACAATCTAGATGCCAGCATGGAGTACATCAACAGACCCCTTTCTCTTAGTTCTAACATCATGCCCTCGTAACTCAGACATATATAATGAACCCATAAAGGGAAGAATAAATACCCTCTTTGTAGTAGTTTTTGGCCAAAGCAGTCAGCCAGCACACATGGAGAGTGTGCACGCAGCCAACCAGCCCCAGAAGCTATGGGTAACTCGTGTGCACACAATAAGGCCTTCTGCCTAAAGCAACTTAGCAAAGAAGCATGAATGAAACCAGTAACAGGGTTGTGGAATGGAAAGTGCTGGACAGCCATAAATATACAGAGGGATAAAAATTTGCTTCTTATATTCATATCAGAACGTGTATATGAGTTTACTCTTCCATGAACTTCCTGCTTCTCTGGAATTTCAATGGTTCTTTCCAAAATCATGTAGGAATTTTGCCCAGGAAACAAACCCATGTCTGATTTCTATGTTGCCCATACTAGAATGCAAGTACCCCATTTATGCACTTCTTCAGAAGTTTGTATATGATCTGTACCTGATAAGATATTAGTTCCTATCTATGCTTCCAGTGCTCATATCTGACAGAGGTCTATAGCATTGCTGTGGAAAAATATGACAGCAGAAGAATTAATATAATCATTTTGGAAAGCTCTAGTTCCATAGAAATGTATGTTTTTAAATCAAAGTGTTTCTATTGACACAAGTAGGTCAACACTACCACAGAGAACTAAATTTCACAACTGTCATTTTCCTTTCAATAAGGAAAATATCTACAACAATATCTCCGTTTCTCTTAGCAGTTTACGCTTACAACACTAAGATTAATTCCCACCTCTGGTTTCTCAGGCAAGGGCTCATTCTGCAGAACTTTCAGTGCTTTAGCAGCTGCATCATGCTTAGCAGCTTGTCTTGTTCTTCCTTTCCCATGAAACTGCTGCCCTCCAATTGAAAGCTCAACTTGATAAAGTAAGGGCCCAACAGGAAATGGGTAAAAGTACCTGCAATGAGAGATTGAAATAAGCAAATAGTTTGACCTAAAAAGTAAACAGAAACATAATTTATGCGCAGAAGAATCTCTTGGATACCAGTAACCACAAATGAGCAGTAAAGCACTAGTATTAAGAAGCTGAATTTTGCTTTAAATTCTAGAAGATTTCAGGGAGAGACCTTTGAAACAAGAGTATCAGTATTTCCAACTAGAACAGAGAAAGACAACATAATTATGCTTTTATAGACTTGGCAGTCCAGTAAGTTCTGAATTCTCAATTCCTGTGCCCATATAAAATTCTTTAAACTTAAGCTTTAATTTAAATAGTTTTAGAAAAAGCTTCAAACTGTTTTCTTCACTTTTGTTTTTACAAAGAAAGGAAATGCAATAAATATTTAACCATTTCATGAAGGTGGCTATATCCAAATGCCCTCAAAAAAAACTTCATCATTTGGTTCAGTTCCCTTTTTCCACCCCTCCAAAGAAAAAAAATCCCTTAAATAAGACAAATATTAATGGGGTGTACTTATCAAAACCTTTTGCCTCATAAAGTGGCTATGTTTCAAGCTGAATATCCCTTTAAGGGATGCTGTATTTTTAGCCAGTTTTCAGAAGATAGTATCAAAGCACTCAGATGATGAGAGCAGAAGTTCAAAGATATGAAACTGCAAAACCAAAAAATTAAACAATACATACCGTGGAGGATAAGTACCACCTCTCATAGTATAGTTATAAGTGGATCTCATCCCCGTATAAGGATCAATAGGTTTGTACATAGGTTTCTTTCCCAGTTTCATGCAAAGTGCATTTAACTCCACTGTGGGGGTTACACTGTCTAGATGAAAGGGAATATAAAGAGAGTTGTCCAACTGCCACAAGGAACTGAAACAATCTAAACTGTCATGCTGTCTCAAAGCAGGGAAAAATGAGCTCAAGTTTTGCCATAAGCAGTATCTTAAATGAATGAATCCTGAATAGAAATGCTAATGAACACAAAGAAAATAAGTCTATATGATGTATATTAAATTAGCAGCCTAGTACAGTTGTGACAAATCCTGTTACAAAAAAGTGAATTTGCTGGGGGCTTTTTTTTCCTTTTCTTTTTTTTTGTTTTGCTTTAAACTTGTGAAGCTACCAATTTATTTTATTTTTACAGCATATCTAACAAAGTGGTCTGCAGAACAGAAATTTCTCTTCCAAAAAAATACTTTTAAATTAAGTCAGCAGCCATGGTACATACCTTCCGTGTCTATTGTTTATTGAGATGATCAAATGTTTCTCTCTGTACTCTAAGACCTAAGAAATGTTTTTATGACTCTTCACTTGCAAATTGCAACTGGACTTCTCAAAAGGCAGGTATATTGCTACTGAGGCCTATAAACATTCCTCTCAATGCAGATATCATGTGGATGAAAAATAACTCCCTGACTATTCTCATTTGAGAAAGAACAGTCACATAAATGGTCATTATTTCTACCACAGACCTCACTGGCTCAAAAACCAGTGTGTACTCCAGTACAACAGTGTTTTGTTATAAGGCACTTGCCAAAAGAAAATGAAATTATGGGACAGATTCAGACCGAATAAATAATTGCTACCTTTAATATTTTCACTGTACAAAGTGTTTCTAAAGAACTCAGGTGATATCAGAAGACAACTGGCACAGAAGTTAAGTTTTAACCTTTGCTGAAAATACTAATGCTATCTCAATAACTTTGAATTCAAGAGACTAAGAGTAAATGAAAAACAATCACACGTGCAGCTCAGATGTGAAGCTAGTTCATACTTAGTCTTACATTTTAAATATATCTTAAAAGCAATCTTTGTAGTTAGCTCCCTAAGTATAGCAAACTACAACTTAAATGCTTTTATACAAATCAACACCTATTTCTCTTTAAAGAAGTACAAATGATGCAAATTCCAGTTCTGAACCAATCGCTCAAAACAAATTTAACAGTTTTGGTTTTGGAGTTGCTTGCTTTTTTCTTTTCTTTCTTTTTTTTTAAATTAAACATTTCTGAAGAAACCTTTATTGTCAAGGTTTGAATTGTCCTATCAAAATTACCAAACACATTCATCTGCCCATGCAAAAGATTATTCTTTGAGTGACTGAATTCCTCATGTTTTTGTTGTGGGTTTTTTTGTTGTTGTTGTTTGGATTTTTTTTACTTAGTTTTCTTAAGATCAGGATAAACATATTTTCCAGGATTTCACCAAGTGTTACAATATAAAACAGTAAGTTAATCACTGGGTTCTTCAAGCCTGCATAACTTGACAGAAAAACCCTATACTTTTAATTTGTCAAAATGATGATTTTTACCACGTTGCTTACAACAGAGATTAAATCAAGATTATTTTCTCACAAAACTTGACAACTGCCATTGTCACATGCAGAATCACTGGTTTTATTCATCCTCATGCAATTTTAAAATAGGTATTTTTTTGTTAAATCAGTTTGCTGTGGCATATACCTGGATTCTTGCCTTCACTACGAGATGGACGAGCTGTAGGTTTAGGGAATTTTGTCCCTTCCAAAGCTTTGGCAGCTGCTGCATGTTGCGCTTTTTTAATACTAGTTCCTTCAGCTTCCCAGTGCTGGTCCCCAAGAGTCAGTTGCACTGTAAACACCTAAAAAAGAAAAAACATTAATTTTATTACAAGCTGCTTCAGAATTCATGTAATTTATTAGACCCTCTTACATAAAACAATGAGTCTTTTAGTGATGCAAAAGATTGGAATATGGTAATCAAAGCTTTCTCAACTACCATGTCATCTCCAGATTTTAAACACTCTGGGCATTGATAGCATTTCCCTGATTACTGAACTAAGAATTTCAAAATGACTGTAGCTAGCAACTATCCTGCATACTGCATTAGATCACAAAGCTAAAAAACAAAAGACACAACATGTATGGAAGTGACAGCTACATGGACAGCTTGTATGTCAACATTATTCTGAAGAGCAGCCTTGAAATGTAGACTTTTTTTACTCCACATAACTCAATTCTTGCTTTAATACTGTGGGTTTTTTTTTTTAACAATATTCTTCAGCAGTTCGAAGAAAGATAGCTCACATTGCACCATAAAAGCTTCTACATGCCCACAGGTGAGCACAAGCCTATTTGATTATAAAGCAAAGCTCTGTGGTATTTCTTTTTTAAGTATGTCGGATAAGGAAGGATATATATTGCCCTATATTTTCACAAATTAAATCACACAACAACAAGTCAAGGTCTCTGTGGTAATTAAATGAAGCTTAATTTCAACAGATGCTCTGAATGTTATTCCAATAGTTTTAGTAAATGCAAACCTTGCGTCCTTTGCACATTGAAGGTGACATTACACATCTTTTGGACAAAAGATTTTAGTTCTTAAAATTATTCAAGGCAATTCCTCTAACATACAACACACACTGTTCCAGGAAACACCTTAAGGAGATGATATCAGATTAAGTAAAACACATCCCGGGCTGATTTTCCTTGTAGGCCTTGACCTCACATCTCACACAATAGAGATCCTGAATGAGGATTATAAAGTTTAATAATGCTAAAACTTCCTTCAGTGTTCTTCACAGTAACACAAACTGCTTGTATATTTGCTGTATTCCAGAAAAACGATCTCTCTGCATACAAACAGAACACCAAAGGAACTGTGTATTGCTGAAATTCTGACACACTGTAAAAGACATGCCATGATACGGGATGCACACCACATGCCGGTCTACCCCAGGCATTCTTATAGTCCCACTGTGAATTTTCCCACAGAAAATTTTCAGAACAGTCGAGATGTAGAATGAAAGCATATCTTTGCACTTCCCTACCATCGGTACTTTGGTGAGCTTCCCATTCCTCTCTGTATTCTGTATTACCTTCCACCAAAAGCATATACTTTGCCTTTCCACTTATGAAACTGAAAGACCATGAACAACAACAATAAGAAACTTAGATGAATATTTACCTTAGAATGAGCTGGACCTTGCTCACTCAAAAGCTTATACTCAGGTTGAATCTTGTTGAAACGGGCTAACTCATTCACAAGACACATTGGGGTTTTCTCTTTGGGGTTTGCCATGTTTGAAGGAGCTGAGAGATTACATAAAATCAGATAAATGAGCAAGCAGCTATGAACTCTACTACTATTTTAAATTTTAAAATAATAAATCTCATTGGCTTAGTGTTTAGTTGTCTGCAATATACCATTTCTCAGAAAAGATTTGTTGGAACGGACAGTTCTGCCTGTTAGCCAAACTGGCAACAACTTACCTAACTTTGGGATTTCCAAGCAATGCTCATGCTTAAAAGACAGCATCATTAAATTTAATGCTTTAATGCAAGCCAGGGGACTCCCACATTTAGCTTGCATCTTATGTGGTACCTTTCAAGAAGCAAATCTTCTAAGTATTCACCATGGTCATTTGCTTTGAATAATTTCAAAAAGCCAATTAATTTTGCTTTCTTTTTCCCATCTTTCCCTGTTACCTATTTTTTATTTATTACCTTTTATTTGCTCTATTTTATTAGAGCAATATATTTATCATTAAACTGGTTATAAAAGAACTAAAGTTTATAGAACTAAACAAACTATTTCAAACAACACATTTTTTGTATTTAAAACAAGCTACTTGTAGAAAAGACAGATAGCAATGTTTTAAAAATTCAATGATATACAATTTAAAATATTCTTTACTATTACAAACATTTCAATTATTAGAACTTTGTGGAAAAGTATGCTGTCTCAAACAGATTTCATTTAATAAGGAGAAAGCATTACAAAATACTGTAATTGGATAAATATTACTTTAAAAGTATTTGTAGGTGCAAAACATCAGAAATATTTCATGTCAAGCTAAACCCACTAAGAATATATACATTTATTAACAATCTTACCTGCAGCTGCATTGGTGGATGTAACTGATGCAGAGGGTAAAGCAGAGTTTTGGATAGGTCTACCTGCATTTTCAGAGGGCAAAGAACTAGTAGTAGAAGGAATACTCAAAGGCTGTGAAAGAGATGGGTTTTTATTCAATATTTGGCTCCCTGCAAGGGCAGCAGAAGGATTCTGAATTTGAACTTGAGACATGTTCACTTCCAACCAGAGCAAATTACTGTAGGTAAACAGCTTTGAATGCAGGCAAACTCAGTGATGAAGCCAAATTGCTGACCTAAAATGTAAAGATGAAAAAAATATTTAGCATTCTCTAGCTAAGAATCTATTGAAATGATTTCTCCATCAGCAAAAAGGGGAAAAAGCATTCAATCAAGCATCCATTGTTTCCATTTTGTATGCAATAAGTAACTTATCCAGTTTTAACAGCATATTTCAATCTATGTGCCCTATCTTTTAAGTTTCATATTAATTTATAAGAGTAGTCTAGAAGCTTCATTTATGCTTGTTCATTTAAGAGAACTATCCATCTGTTTTCCTCATCACTGAATCCACTTACAAAGCAAATCCAGTTACTTAAACTGATAGCCACTGCTTATATACTAAACAAAGAGCAACTTTCATGAACAGATTGCATTTCATGCATTCTACCATCTGAAGTTAAAGTTTTTAACTTGGAAGGGCAAGCAATAAATGCAGTCTTTACAAAACAACTATTTAGAGCATGCACACTTTATCATAATTATACACTTTTTGCCCCCAGGACCAGCAAGAATGCCTAGCCATTTATGAGGGGAAAACAACTGGTGTCTGGCAGAAAATGCCAAAGTAGCTATGACTGGGAAAAGCAAAGGTGTAAAAGTTCATAAACTATATAAGCTACATGTGTTTTGAAGGTTACTCCTATTTCAGTCAGAACGTGTCTCAGTCACAGTCCAAGCATCAGTTTAGTTATCTGGCCTTGCAACACTGTGGGACAAGCGCTGGAAGTGCTCACAGGCATCTATGTTCATTTAAGAAAAATCAAAAGTGATGAACTTGTACCAGTCAATGTGAAGTACTGTGATAGGTCTCTCCCTCACCGACAAATCAGCATTAGATTTCTCTTACACATGGATGCAACATTATCTTCATGCTCAAACAGTTAAACCTAAATATACACTAACGGGTTGCCAGTTTGAAGGCTATCACTGCTGCCAGAGTTCAGCTGCCCATATCCGCTTACGATCCATATATCAATTTATTTATCAAAAATAAATTGTACAGCCACTTAAATACATTTTACACACAAAGGCACACATACACTGGTCACCTACACATTTCATTAGGGCAGCAAACAAAGGTTTATTCTTTTCTAATTTATAGATGAAAAGGATAAGAGAAATCACTGCTCCAGATACCACCAGGGAGCTATTAGTAGCAACACAACTCCACTAGTGCTCTGTAAGCCTCAAATTCTGAACCTGTGAATGGACTTCCAAATGTAAGAGGAGCAGCAATGAGTCAGAGTGAAGTTTTTAGCCAGTTACTGACAAAACAAACCTAAGAGGAGAACCTAGGTTAATACATTCATGAATACAAAGATTTATTTATTTATTTGTTCATTAAATAATGGGAAAGAAGCTACTGGAACAGATACACCAACAAACCTACCATCTGGAATATTTTTACTTTGAAAAAACATCAAAACCATGTCAGGCTTATCATACTACTGGTTGGATAACTTTGTTTTTTACTAGAGAGCAAAATTAGTTCAGATCTCATTAGTTCAGAAGACCTATAAGTGTAAGTAGATTATACTCAAAACAAATCCTATATATGACTACTAAATTTGCAGAAGTTACACACTGGATGCATTGTAACTGAAAATGGTATCACAGAGTTTATCTAAAGGAACTCCAAGAAGTTGTAAGACAAAGTTGAAAAGTATGTAGAATAAGACTCCAGGGTAATAATTTCATAATCACTAAGTTTCATTCCCAGGAGCATCACTAGAAACACTGAAAATTTTCAAACATAATACAACAATAATAATTGCCTGGAAAAGACTATAAAGTCTTGCAGTGCAATAAAAAAAGCTAATTCTCCTTTCCTACTGAAGTGCAATACCCTTCAAAGTAACTGAAGTTAAACAGTTTCTAATCCACACATTTTAAGAAGACAACACAAAAGTTTTTATTTTGAAGCCAGTAATATCAGGGTTGTTCAGATCAAGCTGGAAAGGAAGCCTGAAATTCTTTTCAGCAACTCTCCCTACAATTACTTTGCTTTTAAAGCAAGGCACTATCCTTCATTTATTTGCCATCACCTGGTTTTAGAGAACATGGAATTTCAGCTCCAAAATACATACATTGAAGTGGTTTTCTAGTCATAAAATGCAGAGAACAGTAGTTCATACAAATCTCTAGTAATTTTTTCTCCCAAGAAAGGAAGTCCCTGACAAGGATATTATTAGTTCACTTTCTATATTTACAGCAGAGTACTACAGAATCTCACAGCAGTACAGCTCAGGCAGCTCTCTACCCAGCCCTCTCTCCATCAACAGTTACAGCCATCAGTGTTCAGCCTGGAAAAAGCTTTTCTTCAAGCACCTCTGGTTAGAATAATATTCAGGACAGACAGTTCAGCTGTTATTCACAAAAATCTGTGGAGACTTGAAGTCACATCCTAGTGCTTGAAACAATAAGGTTTTGGAAACCGATCCAATTTCAAATAGACTTCAGCTGTGCACATTTGACAACCAGACAAAAAAATTGCTGCAGACACATCCATAGCTCATAACCTGCTTATTCTCGGCACAGAGACCAATTGCCCAACTTCTTCTGCAGTCTGGCTGCTCAGTCACCTCTAGATGGACTAGAAAGGACCTAGAAAAGTGAAGTACACCTCGCTGGAATTCACCACATGCCCTCCCCCCAACCTTTCCACAAACTGGAAGAGTTCACCCCTTATGTACCTTCTGGGAATCCAAAGGACTTCAGACCTCACAAGAAACCAGGGATTGTGAGGTTAAGGACAGCTCGTTTTATAGTCTGTAAGACAGCAACAATCTCACCCACCTTTCTTTGCAAAATGCTTTGCATTGTAAGCGTAGCCATGATTTCCTGACCAAAATTACCAAATATCTAGACTCTGGAGCCATTAATTTAGCAAGAAAGAGAAGATGTACTTGACATACGAGTACTCCCTTCCATGACTGTTTCTAAAGGTGAAGGAAGGAAAAGCTGCAATGCCTAACCAAAAGGAAATTTTAAGGAATCAATAAGCTGTATCTTTACTTGAAATAGTAACCTGAAACCTGTAGAACAACACTGCTGCTCAAGGTTTATCTCCAAGACATTCAAGTAGCTGAGTACCTGGACATGCCAGTCTTTTGCCAAAGCTGAAAAGAAATTTATTACCAGGGAGAGAACTGAACTGCAATGAAAATAAAATGTTTCCAGTGAGTGTATAATTTTTAACCTAAGTGAATACAATGCTTGTTTCTACATAAATTGCTGTATCATCATGTTTCTCTCTCCTTCACAATACACCAATCTCACATGTTTTTATATTCAGATCAAAAGTTGAATCTACATCCTGTAAGTGGTCACCAATTCAGAATGATTTCTGAGTTCATTAGATTGAATTCGGGCAGAACCATGCAAAGTAGGCATTATAAACATCTTGTGGATTGCTGAAATTCCACTTTGCAAATTTCTGACCATTTTAGACACTAGGCAGCAACTTAAAAGATTATACCTTACAAGAATATACATACAAATAAATATTATTTTATTTTAAAAAACATTTAGCTCATGCTTTGACAAGCAACTTCAAAGAACACTCTGACAAAACAAACCCCAGTTTTGTTAGTATTTTTTCAGCTACCTGTGAAGTTTATGATAGTGTAGTTGATTTGTGTGAAGTATTTCACTAGGATATATGAACTCAGTGCCCATCATTGCACATTTAATTATAGGCTATTTGGGGATTATAAAAGGATTTACAGTGCTTTTATGAAGTAATATGCCCTCTACCCTATAATAGGCTTACAAAATCCCAACTATCCAAGAAAAAGCACCATAATCTAGAAAGTTGAGGCTAACAACTTATAAAGGCTGTTTCAGTGGATAGAGAAGCAAAGAGACAGCATTATTTCACACATTTTTTTCCCATGTAATCAGGGGCTACCCACTTCAAACTTTTCAAAACAAATACTAGTTCAAATAACTGACCCCTATACAATACCTGAGGCGTTGCTAGAACATAAAACTTTGAAATATCACAAACATTGAAAAATAGGTGAATGAACAAACGTTCATTCCATCTCATAACACCGTCTCAGACAGCAGCTAATCCCATAACTTGCTCCTTTCCCACTCTTCCACACTTAATTTTCGCTAACTCACATATCAACATTTTAAAATTTATTGAGAGTGTTGCTCTAGAATTTTATCCTCGTGATGTTAATGGCTGCCATCAAACAGCTCAGTGACCTATGGACAATAATAAACTTAAAGATAGGGATTTTCAGATGACATAGCACTGTTCCCCACTCCAGCTTTTTGATTTTTATTTTCTTCTGGCACATCAATGCCTGGAATATTCCCAGGAATTCTGAATACATTAAAATTCAAAGTTCAGAAGTCACTAAGGTAACCAAAAGGCAAGTAAAGAAATGTACAAAGATGTGAACATGTCTCAGTCCACTCAGCCAAAAATAAATTAAAATCTTCCTATATAAAAGAAAGAATGTAGCATTTTCACATAAAAATTCTCCCAGGGCTTTTTTGTGTTAAAATTCCCAAAATTGTTGTAGGTGGAAGCCAGAGGATCAACCAAAAACCAGACACCTTCTGTTTTACCACAACTGTGGTTTCTTTAACATGAAGCAAATAAAAGGTAAGAAGCTTTAATGTTTTAAGTATATTTCCTGTACCTTTAGGAGATCCAGAGAGTGAAGATTTGGATTTGGTTCAGAATAGGATATTTATGATGGAGTATGCCTAAAAGGAAAAACAAAGAGTTAGCATTTTGTGTCCTAAAGCTACAAAAAGATCTTCTGTAGTAAATGTCACCACTATGAGTTTGCCTCATCTGTTTGGATGACAAGAATTTGTATGACCATTAAATTCTCACTGACAGACTGCTCAGCAGAGCTATGTTTTTCTAAGCAGAAATTCCAATCTGATCCAGGAATCTTCTTTCCTTGCTCTTTCCCCAAACCCAAGTGATTTTTCTTACAGAAACTGTGGAATCTCACAATAGTGCTCTTTGCAGAATTTTAAGTCACCTGCAAATTTTCTTTCTGCAAGAAGGCTTCCAGTTACGTAGAAGTTAACCTTCTTCCTAACAGCTCTAGAGATCAGCTACTGAAATTAGACCTTAATTCACAAAGGCAAACCAAAAGCAAGTCGCTAACCTGAGAAACTCTGGCAGCTATTAACTGCAAAAATCTGATACAAATTTTACCTTTTGGCTACTTTTCCAGTTTCATGATTTCACTCATAAATAGGTGTATAAAAAGTCAACCTAGTGAAATCTATTTTAGAATAAAATTGCTTCAGTACTTAATATGAAACCTGTCACTGCATGGACTGCTCTAAATGGAAATCAAAACTTATTTTACTCTGCTTACAAATATAGCACAAAGTGTTTAATCCTTCTTTTCCATGACTAAAGCCAACTGCATGCAGATGCTAGCAACATTACTACGACTAACAAAATGGGTAAGATCACAATCTTGATTAAGGTTAGAAGAGGATGTAGATAAACAAGCTCTTGAAATTATTTCAGACAGCCATTTCAAAATCCTACAACAAATGTTAGAACTATAACCAGTTATCTTGGAAGAGTCCTGCAGAACAGGTGAGGATACAGAGCCTGAAAAAGACAGACATCATGCCTATTTTTTTAACTGGAAAGTGAAGAAGGGAGACAAGAGGATTACAGTCCTGTCAGTTCAATTTCTCTTCTGGAAGTTTTTGGGGAGCTTAATTAAGCACATGGAAAACAAGGAAATGGGTAATACTCTCAGGTAGGGTCAAAACCAAGTTATATAAAGACAACTGAATTTTCTCCAGCCATCTCTGGTGGTCTAACCTGGCTCAAAAATTAATCACTTGATCTCAGCAAAATTTTGGGCAGGGACTTCTGCTGATCAAACACAGGACAGAAAAAAACACCAATTGACACCACCAGGGTGTGAGAAGAGTTACAACCAATATAACATTGTTACTTCACACAAGCCAATGCTGACAGGCTCTTTTAGAAAAAGCAATCATCAGAGAGATGCAGAAATGGAAAAATAGCCTGAGAGGTATCTGCAGTAGTCCTTCTACTCTGTACTCAAGTGTTCCTGAGCCCTCAGCTGGAGCATTGCATCCACACATGAGTACCACCATGCTTTAAGACAGATGTGGACCCAGTTAGCAAAAACAAAGTAGGAAAAGCACAAAACATTCAGCTTTAGACAAATATGACATATAAGAAAAACACTGAAGGATTTGGCCTTGGCTGAAGAGGGGAGGGCTGGCTGGGGCCTGACAACCAGGAGTCTGCAAGTACATAAAGGGGTGTTGGAGTGGAAAAGAAAAATCTTTTCTTCATGCTTAAAGTGTCAGATCTAGAGGCAAGAGGCTTAACAGTGCACCAGGAAAATGCTTTCTGATAGTAATGGCTGCAATGAACTATACTGCTTTCGGTGGCAGAGGTGACTTCACTGTTGGCAAACTTAAAGTAATTGATAAAACGTCCATTTAGAATAAGGCTGGCATACCTGACACCGCAGAGGGATGGACTACTTCACTCCCTGGAGTCCCTTTCAGTCCAGATTCCCATGGTTGTGGACACACTTTTGTGTACCTGACTGTAACAGCACATTTCTGTCTCTTATCAGAGGAAGACAATGGCCTGGCTGTTAAATAACAGGTTTGGCAAAAAGGGGGATCTCCCATGGCTCTGAACTCTGTAAACCACTTAAAAATACAAGAGAGACTAAACCCTTGAAGAATTGGGTTTTAATCACTGTCAGGACCAGAATATGGAAAGGTGTCCTGTTCCTTGGGATGCGCACATTGAGGAGGTTGGAAGTTATGACATCTCACTACGCTGCCTGCTACAGAGTTGCCTGTGAACCCCATTAAAACTTCCTTTGCGTTCATTCATGACCCACCAGCACTTGGCAGGAAAGGGTTTTTACTGAAGAACGCCAGAGTAGAATGAGAAACAGAACTGATACCAGATAAAACCATCGAGGTTCAAATTACAAGGACCTCTTGACATCACCAACTAAAAATCACATCATAAACAACATCCAAGAAAAAGTTTTAACTATAGGAAACGAGGTTTCAAATTAAGCATTAATTTCTTCCTGAAAAGCAGATGCTTCACAACATAGTTCATCTGAACAGCTACTGACCCTTCAGTCATGTAGCTAGCAAAGAAGATTAACTGTTCCTTATCAACAACAAACTGTTCTCAAAGCAGAAAAGTTCATTTATCTCTGTTTCACACATGGATAACTAGAACACAAACCCCAAGTCCTGTCCTTGCAAAAGGATGTAGGTATCAGAGGTGGGGGCTAGGCAGAACTGACACAACTAAGTGAACTGTGGAATGCACATTTATTCTCTGACACCTGTATTTTCACATGCCTGTAGCTCTGTTGCCACTCGGTGTCAACCAACCATCATTTGGGTAAAAGCAGGGCACTGCTGTAGTGCTTATCTGCCACATAGGAACAATCTGCTGAGCTGGTCCGACAGAGGCGGCCAATCCCCCACAGCTCAAATCAGAATTTATGGTCACATCAAAGACCCACTGTCCAACACACCATTTTCACCTACTGTTTGCAAACTGGGGAATATTAGAGTGCATTCATTACCTAAACAAAATACCAGTTAGAAACATTCCCTCTCTCTCCCTTTTTTTAAAGGAGCTTTAAATAACTCAAGATAAAAAAATATGGTGGCTGAGTCTCTTTTGTCCCACACTCAACCATTTTGGAGCACAAAGAACAAATTCCCACAAATTCTAGAAGGTTTGTTGAGATGGTTGCTTTCAAATATACCTTTGAAAAACCCACATCAGGGGTAACTGTAATATATAGCATAAAATTCTAAATTGTTTGACTACTACAACAGCGTTTAATAACAACATCTAATTATTTAGTTAGAAAGTCTAAATAAATATTCGCTACCAATCAAGATTAAAAAAAAGACTACAAATTTTACAGACTTAAGGCTATTTACACAAAATGTAAAACACTAGCCGAACAATGTTTTCTTCTTAGATAAATCTTTTTCTATAATATTTGGGCAAGACAGAGTACATCTCAAAGGCAAGATACACAGTAGAAAAAGATTATTCTCTTTTTGAGTACGGTAAGATGAAGGGCAAAATGCTGAATATTAAGCAAATTAGTTTGGGAGCTAAAACATGGATTATTAACAAGAGAACAGGTGATGAAAAGCTAAAATTTGAAAGTAAAATCTGAAGGAAAAGAGAGAACTAGCAGATGTACACATAAACGAGACAGTTCTAAACATAATGCAACATAATAAACCAGAAAGTGATAAGTCAATCATGAATAAAGATAAATGCTTAAATGCTTACTTCTAGCTGAATTAGTACTGCAACAAAATATTTAATGATTTTTTTTTCCCTGCAGTAGAATAGGTCAAAAAAGCCCACTGATACTGATTACAGTTAACATGATAATCAGTGCAGAGATCTCTATTGTTCAAGTTCCATCTTCAAGAACTCTAATAAAATAATCAACCCCTCAGCAAGAATCGGAGACAAAGCAATGACAAATTTTTTTTTTTGAAAGTTCCTATGTCTTCAGAATAAAGTTGCTGTTCTTCAGCAAGATCTGAAAGGCTTTTACTTTTGCTCTGACTTTGTACAGTTATATCACCCCAAATTTATTTCAACCTATGAATACTTCAGTTTTGCCATGAAATACCTAATTGACTGGTATTGACAGCAAAAAAATGATTAATGACAAATGTTATGAAAAATTTCAAAGAAAGAGTGGCTGCTTAAAATAATAATAAAAAAATAATTGTATCTTGCATACACCCTTTAAGGAGAGTTTTGAAATGAGATTCTGATCCAACATCAGAAAATAGAAAATACAGTAAAAATTTCAACCCATTGGCTTTTTAAATTTCCATCAAGATGTGACAGATATCCAGTGAATATCTCTGTAAAAGTTTGAAAATACAAATTTGTTGCATATATGCGATGATCGATAAATCACTTTATTACATCATAGCTATAGCTGCATCATTAAAACTCGAGTTCTGATATTCACTAGTATTTAAAAAATATATATTTCTCCCAGTTTGAGCAAGGGAACTATGTAATACACTTGCATGTTCTAGTTAGAAAAAAGATTTTATAAATATACTATTCCAAAAGTAGACAAAGAACTGCATTCAGTTATTTTATTTCACTGCTATATATACACCTAGCTTTTACATTCCAAATGATGTTCCTCCCAGGTTTGCCTTAACCCTGCCAGAAAAGCAATGACAAAAATACCGGACAGATGCATAAATCAGAAAAATGGCTGTCAACATTACTAGCTATAGTATCACCTAGATGGACAACCCAAACCAGTTAAACCCTGTAAAACCTCTAGGACAGATACACGTGTAAAGATTTAAAAGGAACTTGTTGCTATTACATCTTTTTAAAAACTAGTGTTGTGATCAAAAAACAGTGAAAACTGAGGCTGGTGCAGTGATGGCTGCCAAACCCAGTGGGCAATGAGGAGAAAGTGTGATGATGCCAGTGTTCAGAAAGCAAGCTAAAGCTGCTAATACCAGCTGTCTCAGTGTTTGCACTGTAATCTGTACAAGAAGGCTGGGGGCGTCTCCTGCTGTTGTCACCATATCTACACCTTTTATCAGAACAGTCAGACAAGTCTAGTTCAGTCTCGGGAGTTTTGCTACCAAGATCATGTGCCCCTGAGACTTTGCAGAAGTCTGTGACTGTTGT
The DNA here is from genome assembly GCF_003259725.1 of Athene cunicularia. Taxonomy (NCBI): domain Eukaryota; kingdom Metazoa; phylum Chordata; class Aves; order Strigiformes; family Strigidae; genus Athene; species Athene cunicularia. The sequence goes on from NW_020799125.1 coordinate 8,110,405, forward strand.
CACCCGCTCTGGGCAATCTGGAGAAGTGGGATGGCTACAGCCACTTTCTCCAAGGGGTTCAGAGAGCCTAAACCAGTTGAGCTGCCATCAACCCCTGTTCCGGGGGGGCCCAAAGCCACCACTGTCGCCCTCTCAGCTGAAACGGGGACTGCGGGCAGAGAAGGATTGCCAACATCACCTGCCTGGAGCACTCGGGGTGCCTGGTGCTGCCGCTTGCCCCGTCTCACAGAGCTCAGGGAGCCCAGCCCCGCCGCTGTCACCTCCCTCGCCGGGGCCGGCCAAGTCACC
>NW_020799125.1:8110742-8126924 GCF_003259725.1 Athene cunicularia
GAAGGAAACAGTGCTGCAATTATTTTCAGATGTTCATATAGAAATCTGATATTTGTTATTAATATATTTTCTCTGTTAAATACTTACTTCAAAATATCCTTATATCAGGCACAGCATATGAATTTCTCTTCACATCTTTTGAAAAAGAAAACTTTTTACTAGGAAGCTAAATATATGAGCTAGCCACACTAAACCCCTTTTATTCTACTTTTTTGACATGTTATTCACCTGTAAGAAAGTATCTTTTACTTTCTATTAAGATGTATTACTTAATTATTAAAGTATTTTCTTCTATTCTCATCTTGAATACAATACAGTAAGTCCAGCATAAGATTTGACTGCATGAATTAGAAGCTTGTTGAGAGAAAATATTTTAAGCCTATAGTCACTCTGCAACTAGCTGTCAACAGAAGTCATTGAGCTTTTCATATACTAAACTAGTACCTATTATTATAGCCCATATTCCCCATGAACACCTCAAATTTACTCTAAATTATATTAAAGGCAATTCATTTAAATAAGTAAGGGTAGAAAGCTAAGGGAAAATAAAGCATTTATCCAACTTTCTGATGGCTGGGTAGATTTATAGATAGGTTTAAATTTTCACAGAGAAGTCATGCCTAGAGTGTATCTTTGTCAGTTAACAACTACACAATTTTAAAAGCAAGTGCATAAACCAGGAGAAAACACAATACTTCTGCTGGGGGCTAAAAGAACATGCATGACTCTTCTCTCAGCTTTTTTTTTTTGTTGATGGAATCCACAGAACAGGTAACAGGTATTGAGAAATACTATTGTTTCTATTAGGAAAGTATTAAGCTGTTTTAAGACAAAAATCAAGGTTTGACAGTGGGGAGCTTTGGTACAAGTAAAGTGCCCAGCCATTTTGGAGCACAGCCTATAGCTGTATCCAAACCAACCTGCCATGAGCCCCTGAGTGCAGCCTGGCAGAGGCAGCTCTGTCAGGTGAGATTTACTCCACCAAATAGAGCTGGATGCCTGCATCTCCCTACTGCCAACGCTGAGCAGTTTTCATTAGTGCTGCACTGCAGACTTCCTCCAAAGTTTTGTCAACATGTTTTCAAAGTGATTCATCAGGATTTTAGCAGCATTTTTGACAGCTTGAAGCATATAGTCTTGGGACTGATCAAGGGAAGCTCACTGACTGGATGATAAACTTTTTCTGTACAAGAAGGAGTGAACTTCAGAGAAGGGTAAAGAACTGTAAACAGACAGATTGCTGTGACCACCTTTGAGCCAGAATCTCACACAATGCCGTATGGCTAACTCGTGCTGGTGACAGTACAAAGACATGCTCTCACAGCTTGAGTCCAGCCTATCCCTTCTTGACAGTATTACAGTTCTCAGGAAGGCTGTTCTTGTGGAAAGGTTGTGGAATGAGTACAGAAGTACATGCAACAATCGAAGAAGTAGAGCCTGGTGGAAGGCACATTCAAGCAAGCTACTGAGAGCCTAAAGAAAACCAAGTTTTCTGAAAGCAGAAGTCAGCTGAAAGGATGTGCTCTGGCCTCATCAGAGAATTTTTAGAATGAAACGTCTGGCTCACTGACAGCATGACTCTTAGCACATATTTATATAAAGAAATAGAGTAACAGAATTTCGTGTTCATGTGTACCGCCGACGTGGCAGGAATGCTGGTAGTATTGCGGCCCATTTTCAGCCTAAGAAAACAAAAATATGTGCTGGTCTTGAGGGTGGTGGTGGGTTCTGTTTTGTTTTTTTTCTTAAACCAATAAATTATTTCTTCTGCTACAAAAACCTCAGAAGCTGACAACCACAAGTCACTCAGTAGGCTCCAACAAATGACAGCAGATTAGAATTCCATGGTGTCAAAAGATCCCAAAATTGGGTATCCTTTATCCATTTCATACTCAAAATAAGAGCAAGTAATCTTTTTTACCCTTGAATAATCCTGCCATTACCAGCTGCAAAGGAGAATTGGCTACATATTTCAGAAGTGTTTCAGAATATCTCAGGTGATGGGCAGGAGTTAATTGTCTAACAATGAATTAGATGCTCCCAAGTCCTCAGAAGATCCATTGACACCAGGTGTCTCCAGGCTGAGCTTTCTAAAGAAGCCAGTATTTGCCAGTTTAACAACGAATACACCCAAGGGTGGTCTAGGGAATTTCAACAATCTTGCAAAAAAAAAAAGTCACAACACTGCTTACATTGGTTTCCACTAAAACCAACAGATAAATATAGTTGGAACATTTTGTTGTCTTCTGAACCTTGAGAATGGGAGGTGTCAGAAGCAGCAAAAAGGTCTCTACCTAAATGAAGGCGAGGGCACTGCCAATAACATTTGCCTGTACTGTGAAGCAGAGATGCATCTGCTTCCCTGTACTACACTTGAAAAGTTCATTTCCCTGAAAGGGTAAGTGCTCTATTATAAACACTTGCATGCCTTATGAAATCTGCAGAATATGTCAGGACTAAATAACGTCACAAACAGTGCCACAGCCATGTCTACAAAATCTAAGTTACTCAACTCTTCAGTGAGCTAAAGGACAAGTATGCCACTAGTATTTGTTGATCTGAAGTCACGTAGGCACTTATTCACACAGAATGTCTGTCCAACAACAAAAAGTCACACATTGCAGGAAGTGCAAGATAGCAAACATCAAGATTCACTGATAATTTTCCATTCAGAAGAGCCTGCCTCTTTTTCTTTGGCTACCTCTCAAAAAGGTTCTGGCTTGTTGCTGTAAATCCTGTCCAGTTCCATCTAAGTTGATACTAGTAAGATAAGAAACATCTGTTCACTTACATATCTCGGCAACCTGTCCGGTAAAGAAATCTTGCTTAGAACAGCAGAACTAAGATGGTCTAATATGAGCCCCTTAATATTTCATAGTGCTGAAGAAGCCCATTTCAGCAGAAGGTTACTTAGCATACATGCACAATAGGCTGTCTACTGGAATAGATGCAAAGGTAGCATGTCAAATTACTGGTACATGACCACCAGTACCAATTTAATCTTGGTTCTCTGAGGCTGACAGGAAAAAAAGTCTGCAAGTTCCCTGTAGAATTGTTCTCCCTATTATCCAAGGAAAAAGACAAAGCTGCAGAGCAGACAGGGTTCTGAGTATCCTTTTGGCTTACAGGTTTTGAATGACCACAGCTCAATTAACATTGACATTCGAGGTAGGCATTCAGTTCCTTGCAAATGTCACACATTTCCCATGTGGTTTCAGCCTGTCTATTGAAATTCATTCTGCAAGGCGCTTCAGCAAACTTCTAACACACATCACAGTCTCTCTCATCAGCATTAAGGCAGATACTTTTCATGATCACCACTTTATTATTTTACTCTTGAGAATTGCTTTCACTTCATACCTATGAACAAAAAGGGTCTGAAACTGCACAACAGACCAGATTCAAGAAAACCTGTTGATGCTGACTTATTTAATACAGTTTTAGGCACTTAGTAGTTAAATCCATTGTCTAACAAGCAACTAATTTATTTATATATTAAGAGATATGGCCAGCATGCACTCTCACATGGCAGCCACAGATACTAAGGAAGAACTGAAAGACAGCTGATTCCGCCCTGTGTCACCCTCAGTAAATTCAGTACCTTTCTTGATACAAGGCCCAGCTTCAACAGGCATTCCAACTACAAAAAAATCAGTCCTGATTCAAGTCATCTGCAGAATTTCTGTGGAGAACTGAAAAAAACCCCCTCTCATATATGACATTACTTAGTATCACATAAGTCTGAGACTTCACTCTTATTCAGGAGTTTTTCAGTCTCTGTAATTAGATTTATTTATATCCCTGCAGTACCAGTGCTCTAAAAGCCTATGGTCTAGCAATCTGTTGCCCCGGCCATGAGAACACAGTGAAGCTCAGGAATTTAACTAGTCACTTAAACAGCCGTAACTATGAGATAAACTGATGCATTTAGAATTCAAGGCTACCAAACCTAATCAGTATATTTATGAGGAGACAGGGAGAACATCCAAGTTAAGTTTAATGCTAAGATCACCGCTTCAGTTTTAATACATCACTAAAAATCCGCTTGGAGACCGATACCCACTCTAAGAGGGTATATTACTTGCTTTTGCTGCACTATACTGATATGTCTTGTTCAAAGAGAGGGGGTGCACCTGTTGATAAGTATCAAGAGTGATAATAGCTTTGGATCTTCTGCCAAGGTTTTAGATTTGCTCAGTATGATTCTACAATGTATTAAAATTATTACTTAAGATAAAGAAAAATTCTCACAGTCCCACTATTTTATATACTATCCTAAGTTTAAAACATTTTCTTCTTTTAAACCAACTACATTCTTCTAAAACAGTAAGCGCACAGTGACAGGCATTTTAAACAAGTACTTCTTATTTATTCACAATTTAGATAAAGTTTAAGGAAAGACAAAAGAAATACAAAGGACAACATCAAAATGAAAAGGAATTTTAGTGACCGAAGTGAGTTTCTACAGCCAGTGCTCTCCATACATTTCAAAAATGTTATCCAAACACTGCAGATGCAGATTTCAAATAAATCCCATAACAGCTATGACTATTCCCTCTGAAATTAAACTGGGAATGGAAGTTAGCCACCTTTTATCTATGAGTACACAAACCACCAAATTCTTTCAGTTTCTGGTTAAAGCCACATTTATCATTTACAAGATGGATTCTGCAAAACATTTTCATGTAGCATTTTTCATTTTGTCTGAGCTCTGCTATAAAAAAAAGTCAGTGTCAACATTCTGTATAACAAAACCGCTTTTGATCTTGCTTGTGGAATATATGCAATTCAGAGCAGTGTCACACTTGCAGCTTGGAGGTATCCTTGGAGATACTGCAACGCTTCTGCATTCAGACTAGTACTCAGCATTGATGGAACCTTAAAACATACGATAGAGCAGAAGTGTCAATGTGTGTATACATTAAACTGCTGCTATAGCTGTTAATCACTGTGTCAACATATGGCACAAAGTCAAACAACATCCTGAGAGCAGCAGTTTTTCATTGTGAAAGCAGTTGCTGGAATTACAATTCCTGATGCTGACAGTTTTATATACTACTTATCTGAAACAAGTATGAAAAAAAGAGTAGAGAAAACCTTCAGTTATTAAAGCAGATATTGTATGCAGCAAACATAGATCTCTCAGGCAATCTTTACTTACCAAAATCTTGAACAAAACAAAGATGCTACAGTTTAAAATAGTTAACTGTAAACTTAATTTTAACATGAGTCGCCTGAAATTTCCTGTGTATGTACAGCTGAGATGGAGATAACTATTAGTTATCTACAAACAAGTGGGTATTCATTTAAGAAATGGCATAGTTAAGCTTACTGCTAAATTAAGTAATGTGAAAATATGGCCTTTCTCAAGGTTACCAGGAAAAAAAAGGACTTACAAAAGCTCTATTCCATTAAAGAATAAAAGAGAGCAATACCTTGCATTCTTAGCAAAAGAGACTCATTATCCAAAAAGAACTTCGCTGCAGAATTTAGCATTAGCATGCTATATATCAAAGTCACCTACCCTGCCTGGGCATGCTGTAGACAGTTTGTGAAGAGACTGTGCCAGATGGATTCTAGGATTGTTCACCATTTGACCTACAGGATCGTGTTCTTTTTTCCCTGCAAAGGCTAGCTGAGAGAATGCAGTCTGATATCCTGGAGTATCTTCTATGTCAATGAAATGTTCTTCATCAGGGATAGTGTCATCCTCAGGCAGTTCAAAGAGGCCAATGAGGGCCTGCAGCAAAGGAGTCCTGTATGTAAAGAGGGAAGGATAAAGTTGGAGTACTTAAAATATGGTAAGACAGGGTGTATTTCACAAAAATGTTCAAATTACTTGGAACCCTTTACAAATACGCCCTTGCAGGTACTTGCTTAGCTACTGAAATTATAAGTACCCAATCTAAGTTGGACTTGAAGAATTGCGGATCTGTGCATTTTAGAGGCATAATGTAGGTGGTCATATTAAAAGCATGAACAATGTATTTATTTTTTATCAGGTCAAATTGTCATGAAACATACCTAAGGAAAGCAATTGTTTTCCAGACTACACCTATTCTCTAAGTATATTAAAAAAAAGTTCTAGTTCAGAGATCCCGTTATTGTCATTGAGTTCAGGCTATCTGACACCTAGACTGCTAGACTGGCTTACAATCTTCCCAGATAGCTTTCCTCAAAATTCTACTGTCAAGCTAAGATCTTACAGTCTCTGACAGGTTTTATGTAGACTAGCTCAGGTCTCCTGACTAGTACAACAGTTATAAGTCAAAACTGGTACTGAAAGCTAAAAGCAAGCAGTGTATTTTCTTAAATGCAGTCCTAGCTAGCTCCATCAGTGCTATCTCCATCACAAAAATTTCAAACCAGTTCTGGTATCTGCTTTGAAAATACAGTTTTATTTGCTGAGAAAAGAAAGTGGTATGAAAAGCCTGAAACTCTGCCTCATAATAATAGCAGGTATGAAGAAATCACAATTAAGTTTATTTGAAGAATGTATTCTGATGATAGTTCATTTTCAAAAAATCAAATAGCCTCACTAACAGAACTTGAACAAGTGCACTACATACCACAGCTTGGTGTACTCAGTGTCCATCATAGGAGGACATTCTGTTAGTATTTTTGTAATACCAACAGCACAGATTTTCTTTTCAACTTGTCCTGACACCTTCTGGATTTCAGGAATTATAATTTTCTCCAAAACCATTCCAAACATCCTATTATGACATTAAAAGAAAAAGTATTAGAAAGCCTTATAGTGATAAAAGGAAACAGAAAAAATATGAATCACTAGGAGAAAGAGAAAATCAGATAATTTGTTAAGATGCTGCCCTGTCACAGTGGATGCCTGGTAGAAATTTAAGCATACAAACTTTTCAAAACCAAAAAGGCATAAAAACATCACTCTTCCCCTCTTTCATTTTTATGATCTGCTTAGGAGATGAATATATTGAACTATCAATGAGGAACTGTGGGCAGCAAATCAGAACAAGAAAAATGGCTAGTCAAATAAATCAACCACATTAGAAGAAACATTTAGCTAGTCAAATCAGTGACAAAAGCAGTTTCCAATTTTAGCTAGAGGAGATAACTATTTCCTGCTTTTAAAGAGAAAAATTACACAGCAGTCTTAAATAAATAAATAAAATCATACTAACTTTGGCTGTATGCTGTCAAATATTTCCTGCAGAGCTAATGCCCCATATTTTATGCAGTACAAGTTAATGAAGACTAGGAAACCTGTAACCAGAAAAAGGTCAAATTAAAACTCATTAGAATGTATTTTGCTGTTGACTTTAAAGCTATTCTTTTGTTTTTCAAGGGGATAAAAATGGCACAATGTTCAGTTTTAGTGAAGTTGCTACCCTGAAGTTTGTCTAAAAACTGCTGATGTTTTCACATACTGCACCACACTAAAACATGGTGGTAAGGCAACCAAGACAAGATTCAGTCCTTTTTCCACTTATAGCAGTTACAAAGCACTAGAAAAGCCATTTGCAAATTTTTCAGACCACAGACCAAAAGAACTCTTCAATGCTTTTAACTAAAACTTCATGCTATGCAGTTTTTCAGATCAGTTGTATATCCCTTTGCATGGCCTTTGTACCAGAGCAAAGATGGACTGCATTAAAAGCACCACCTAGATTTTGTTTGTGAAAAACCACTATAAGCAATCCTATCACTCTTGCTCCTATCAGATGGCATTAACCAGATTTGACAGGATTAAGTAATAGGCATTGCATAATTTGTATAATGTTACTATCATTAAAATAATTTAATCAATATCACAATAATCTTCCTGTTACAGCAGGAATAACCAGAATCTGTATTTCAGTAATGTCACAGCTTTGCTAGTTTAACATTAAATGATATCAGTAACTTAAGTCATACTAAGACAAAATGACACAAATGCATGGAAGATTTAACAGTAATAACACAACTATATGGAACAAAAGGAAGTGTGATCAGTATTACTGTGTTGTGTGAGAGAGAAAGTTTGCTAGTATTAGTTGAAGATTAAATGAATACACTTTCAGATAATTAACAATATCCCACACGATAAGAAATTAAGAGGAATACACAAGTCTCTTCCCTTATTTTAGTTCCATTCCTTCAGTTTTCACAAACTAGGTGTCACCTGTTACGGCAACTGCCCTATATGCCACCCTTGATTACCCAAATAATTTGAAGCAAGTCATTGATGTCCCTTCACCCACATAATCACAGGAAATGATAGGACACTTCTTCAGTACAGCTGCATGTTCTAAACTGTTGGCATTACTTGCACTGAAGCTTTTCATATAGCAAGGAACTTACTTTTAATAAATTTTGTTGTTTTGGAATTTTGAAGTCTTTGGAATAGTAGAATGAAGATCTGTTTCCTGTACTGGTCAACTGATTCACTGGAAATTTAAAAGAATAGTTATTCAATTCATGCTAAGATTTTAATAGTGTCACTTCACAAAAACATGTGTGTATTGTTCAAATCTGAATAAATGTGACTTTCTCAGTTGTTAAACATTAACTATGAAGTGTACAAACAAAGCAAACATTAAAGTCTACAGAAATTAATTCTGAATGTAATTTCAACTCATACTCACGGAGGCATATGCTCTATAATACTGTTTAGAAGATAGAATCCTTGATGGTCATTAGCTTTAGAGGCAATCAACTTCTGGAACACACCTAACAATCCAGGCTGTAAGCAAAGCAAATATAAAACTCTGTATAACAGTTTGTCATATGTGATCTACCAAAAAGTTGGCCCTTACCATCTAAGGCACACACTAAGGTAAAAGCTGTCATAACTGAAACCAGGATTCCTTTTCTGCAGTTAAGGACAAGGAAGACAGATTTCTGTCAGGATCAAGTGATGTTCCTTTGAGCATTAAGATTAACCTTGATGAAATGAACACCAAAGCCAATTTGAACATGCATGTCTGCGTCATCAATGGCATTGTCTAATCAAGTCTGACTATAACAGATCATGCAGCAGAAATAACAGAAGTTAAGTATGCAGAATAAATCTCCCACTGAATTCACTAATCCTCTGTTCTCCCAACATTTTGCTTCCTCCTCACTCACTCTTCTCAAGACTGTTCTGAACAGAACCTCTGAGAGTTTTCCCGATCCACAGTGTTCAACATGACACAAATGAGACAGGAAAATTGTGGAAACTTACCTGCTTGCAAAAACTAAGTGCAGGAATTTTACATCATCATTGACAAAAGCATTTATTGTATCCACATAATGAAAATTCGTCCAAAAAGTCTGCATTCATATTATTTTTTGTCTTTCTACATAAGCACCATTAATTTTAAGTACAAGCAAAAAATCTGCACAAATTCAGCTATTCGCTAAAGGAAAAAGTTCCTCATAATTTTTGAGCTTAAATCAACATGTCTAGAGGCATACACTGTGACTAAATCAATCCAACTTACAATTTTGTCAGCAGCAGCACTTGCTATTGTATTGGCACCCCGCTCTAAATAAGCCTGCAGAAGTCGGACCAAAGGAGGAATGTTTCCTGTCCTTTCCCATAATACTGGCTGAAGTAGATGCGGAAACAATGCCATATAGGATGATGGGATTTCATTTTTATGCATTTCTAGAAGTAGGGACATCACTTGAAACACATATGGAATGAATTCTGGAAAAGAAATTATGACATTTACAAATTCAGCAAATATAGTCACTGTCAGTTCCTAGGAACCACGTATCTACTGACTGAAACTACAATTTTATGATATTAACACAAAGAATCCAACAAATAAAACCTTGGAGAAATATTATCACTTCCCAAATTTAATTGATCAAGACATTTACAAGCATTGTATACATACAATTTCTATTTCCATGTTTTGGAACATGGAAAACAAGCCTCTAGAAACAAGGCAATATAATTAAGAATAATAAGAGGCTTTGGAGTAGTGATTGTTAGATACTTAAAAAATACAGCTTGTTTTAAAAATAAGTTAATACAGTTGATGTACCCATGGAAAGAGCCAGTCACTTCCTGAAAATGTTTATTAGGACTGTGAACATGCTATGTTCTCACTTGAATTTCCTGTGTTACAGAAAAACTGCCAGGAGGTAAATCACAGCAACCAACTATAGTATAGAGAGCACACAAGCACTTACTGATTTTAATTTACCTTGCACATCATTCTGTAGTATCTCAGTGAACACCATAAACAAAGCCTCTTCAAAGCTTCCAACTGCATCAGGGTTTGCTTTGCATGTTATCCTTATCGACAAGCATATTGATTCAAACATGTAATGGTTAAAGTGAGGTTTGCTTGGATTCTAAAAACAAGTTATAAACAGGTAAATCAGCCCAAACTTGCAGCCAAGTCACATATTTAGCAAAATATTTTTTTTATTTCAACTAAAGTCTAAAGCAGCAATTTTGAATAAGCATAATTATGGCTTATTTATTAATATGCTAATAAAATTAATTCCATAGATAAACAAAAACCTTTAAAGCATAAAGGAGGGGTGGTTTTTATAAATATTTTGAAGACAAGTGTTTTTCAGAAGCTCTGCATAAACTAGCAAGCAGTTAAAGTATCATGAAACAAAAAAGGGAAGAAAATTCTTTTTCAATCCTGAAAGTGTCTATTCAATTCTTGATTGAACACTTCGTATACTCTGCAGGTAAATTTAAACTATACACAGTAGAAGGTTTCTGGATAGCTGATGAAGGTATTCTAAAGCATCCTCTAATGTTCAAGAATATTAGCCCAGCCTGAACAAAAAACTAAGAGACTTCTACCCACCAAGAACAGGAGGCTGATTTATTTAATTTAATCCCATATTTCAGTGCCTAAATTTAATATTATCTCAGAACCTTCATGGACAAAGAATAAAACAGTTTTTCTCATAACAGGTTATTGTAATGGTGGTCTCTGCTCAAGCAAACATATATACTAGAATAAACTAGTATTACAAAAACATTTCATATGCTTTTTTCTGGATTTCAGATGAGAACAGGGGGGAATGATTTGGAAGAATGTCCTACAGGAAAGACAGTACTTCACTGGAAGGCTTCTTTAACTTTTTCTAGTCAGAAAATAAGTGAACATTTTGCTCAGCCTGTTTCTTTACCTTACTGACAGCCAGCAGTTTCTGTGTAAGCTGTGTGATGACAGAAGGGATGTATGGAATTATGGATTCCTGTAGCAGAGAAAAACTCCTCATGATAGCTGCAAATAAATTGAAAGTATTATCTTCTGGAGACAAACATACACTTCTGTCATCCATCATATACCTAAATCCTTTACCTTTTACTATTAAATCAGATCCCAAGGAATTAGGCACAGTAAGAAAGAGCACCTGCTGCAAGAGCAATCAATCTATAATCATGACAAAAGATAAAGTAAAGCCTCATTATCCCAATTCTATAGATGGAGCACAGAGGATTAAACAACTTTGCAAAAACCATAATTTATCTTGGATAAGCTTCAAATTTTAGCATACTATTAGCCGTAACCCACTCAGATGTCCTACTGACACTGCTTAGGAAGCTGTCCAGGTTACAGAGACTACCATTTGAGAAATAATTTATCACGATACCATTATGTTTAGTGTTTCTCTTTGGTACCATAAATTTTGTCAAAGATGGCTTAATACAGCCTGGTAAATAACTGCAGGCTGCATATACCTCTAGCACATTTGCATAAATTAGGTTTTTCAAATAGCATTTCAGTAGCTTGTGACTATAAGCCTTTAACTCAATTTAACAAAGTTACTCTTACATTGCAGAGCTCATAAAGCATTTACCTTTCATAATGTATTCATTCTCAGATGAGCCAGGAAGCGTCAGTGCTTTAAAAAGGTTTGTTAATAGCACTTCTACAAATGGCACCATTTCTGCAGCTGTAATGCTGTTAAGTAAAACACAGCTCTTTAATGATTAAAGATATTAATAAACTTCAAGCATTTTACAGTATTGTAATACTAAGAAAGAAAAGACCCCCACAGGTATTTCTCATCCTTAATGGACAAACCTATATAGCAATGAATTTATTTCTGCTTGAAAACTTACAGGGTAGTATTATTTGTCCCCCTCATGGTAAAAAGTCTTTCAAGAGCATGGGCTGCATAAGTATGGACCACAATACTTTCTGCTTGAAGATGGTTGATTAAGAGAGGAATAGATACCAACAGTTGTTCTTTAGATACCTACAAAAATACAGCAACAAATTATACTCATGTTACATAAAATACAAATGGTTCAACACTACAGCATAACCACTCTGAGCTCATCAGATATGAAATGAAAGTCAGGTAAAGGAAGAAATTTTAGAAGGCTCCTCCAGTTGTTAGATCACACCTTGAAAAGCAAGAGATACTTATTTCTGTCATTGCCTGTATACTTTCCCTGAACATTACCATTAAATTTGATTGGCAGTAAGTGCATATATTCCTAATACATGTCTCTTCCGTTTTACTTTGTCTTAATAGACAATTAAAAAAAAATAAAAATCAAGGGTTCTTTTTTTTAAAAAAAACACAGGTATTTCATAAGAGATGAATAAAGGTAATCTAAAATTTCAAAATCATTTATTTTCTTACTGCATCGCACAAATCAGTAAAGGCAAAGGACAAAGTTGCTGTACTCTAACAATAACTGCAATGATACGAGCAATCAAGTATATTTGGACTAACATTCACTTGGAAAAGTCTGAGTGTGTCACAGAACTAAGCACACTAAGATGTTCAGTGCTCCCACAGCATATGGATAGCATACAGACTACATGTTACTTGGATATTTATAACAATATAATTTACTTTCAAAACTAAAAATTCAGCATGAAGTGTAATACATGACTATCAAACACCTGTTGAGTTAACATATGGCCAAGATAAATTAGGCTTGGCAAGTATAAAGTAACAAACTACAATATGTTTTTACCATAAGACTAAAAGAAAAACTTACTTGGTTTCTAAAAATCATGATATATTTGATACCATCTGCTTTTAGCACAGGGAATTCATTCACTGCAATAGAAAAATATGCAAATTTTGTTGATATTTTTAATATAATGTGATTCCTGAACAGATACTATATAGAGAGGTGACATTAAGTCGTGATTTTTCCCCTCAAAAATAATACACACAATTAGTTTAGTTTCTGCATTTCTGTATGGGGACTGTTAGACAGAATACCAGTTTTAGGTACAAATCACATCCCAGTCCCATTAATGTACAGTCCAACTCTTTTCACATGAATTTATCTAATTTTAACACCCTCCAATTATATATTCCAAGACAATGCACTACGTTTGAAATACTGCTGAAGCATAAAATAAATTATATGGCTTAAATCTAGACATCCATCATCTCATCAATATGGGCTGACAGAGGCTACGATGTAGCCTTCAGTATTTTAACTTCTCATGTTTTGTATAGTATAGGAGTTTTGCTCAAGGTCTCAAATACAGAAATCAAGTTACTTTGATTGGACAAGTTTAAGCATGTAGCTGATAGCAATCGTGTCTGTACATGCTCTGACCTTGCAGACAGCATGTGGTAATCCACCTTTGTTTAAAAAGTTCATTCACTGCAGGCCAAACACATTTGAATTACTTCCCACATGCCAGGTGTTAAGTCTTCTGTCTCAGAGATTATGCTGATATAGGAGTGCTTGAGCCTTAAGAAACAATGATCACTGTCAAGGTTGTAGATATATCACAAAAAATGCCATATCAAAATTAATATCAACTTACCACTAGCAGACTTTAAGTCAGGTTGAATGTGATTCACAAAGAATTCCGTCAGATTAACAAGTTCATTGGCTTGTGTTATTCCATGCTAGAAAAACAAAAACCAAAGCAAGTCTGGCTTTAGATGTTAACATTCAGCTAGTTTTCTTACTCATTTTTATGTCCTCTTAACAAAAGGAATCTAAAGTGTGTATGCATGTGATGAGATTGGAAACTGCATCTTTAACACACAGCCACCTAATTTCTTTTTCTTAATGTTTTTAGTGTCTAGGTTTCAGCTGTAGCACTACTGAGGTTCAAAGTTACCAGTCCTGAGTTGAGGAACAATAGCATGTAACGCAGTAATAATCAAGCAAAATTTTAGATATAAAATATCAGTGTCTTACTAACCAGACACTTTTTTTGTGATAGGCCTTTTAAAAAGGAAAGGTTTAGGACTCAAACTCCAATCCTGAATTAGAGCAGCAAAATAATGACTACTGTTTTCTCTTATGAACAACGCAACTAATTTTTAAATGAGGATTTTCAGATGGATATTTATCAATCAGGTGTTCTAAGTGATGTTATTCCATATTTGCCACTGAAAGCCCAGAAAGATATACAACTTCACCATTTTCTAATTGCTAGAAGACTCTGGTTCACATTATGCATCACTTTAGCAAATGCTGTGCAGCAGTATACAACTAGAGTTTCAGGAAAAGACTGAGAACCTTCAGCAAAATTGCATAAAGATACCATACAAACACATTACTATGTTTGCTTCAAATCTGTCTTGTAAAGCCACTGAGATTTGAACTGTAATAACATTTTAAATATTTATTAGTATATTAAGATCTGTTCCATAGGACATTCGATACAATGTTAATGTTTCCAACTACTGTTTAGCTCTGGTATGGCTTTTCAATCTATCCAGCCTGTTAGTTTCTTTCTCCCAGACAAGTGATGAGATCCATTTCCAGCCACCATTAGCATTCACATGCCACTTCCAAATCATAAACACTCAAATAACAGGAAATATTGGGAAACAAAAGGGCAAGAACTGTAAGAGTCATTTAAATTCCTTCTAGTCTGCTTTACACTTCTGATTTTCATCTGTGAAGTTAAACTTGAGCTTCCATAGTTTACAAACTCTGACTTAGTACCATTTAAAAGTTCAGAGCCTCTAGACCCAAGCTAATTTTCTCTCTTTCTATGACTACACACATGCTAGTAAAACCTGCCAAATTGTCACACAGGATTGTTGACTTTGCCTAACCTATCTGAAGATCACATACCACCAAATTACCGACTGTGACAGGTTTATACAATGGACAACTTTTAATCTTATCAACATTAAACTACTACAAATACAATTATTCCCATTCTGAAGCAGCGTAAAATGAACTGCAGTCCTCATGTACACTATAATATTTGAATGCATATGGATGAAAATGAATAGAATGTAAAAGTACCTTCTGTGTTTGAGCTTTGGATGCCAAAGATGTAACAAGGTAAATAGCTGCATCCTTGTGCTTCCAGTTAACAGATGGATTCTTTGCATATTCTTGCAGCATAGAATTAACATATCCAGAAAAAATCCCTGTCACAGGTCCTTCAAAAAATTTGCACAAGCCTCTGACTAGATCACAAGCTGCTCTGCGCCTGGTGTCAATATCTGCAGGGGAATCAAAGATTCTTTGGGTATGAGAGATTATATAGTTTTTTATATTAATATAATAATGTACAGCTTCTCAAATTACAGCCACATCTTATGTTAATTACTGCAATCCTCCACACTGATACATAAGAACACATTTAAGTATTTTACTTACTGTCCTAATAGGGTCTATTTGTACAACAAAGAGGAACGGGCACCTACCAATCCTGCATGTGTATCCACAGGTTTTATTGCCCTCTAAGGAAAGATTCAGCAAGCATGCAGGGGGAGGCTTTTTACAATTTAGACAATTATGCACCCAAATGTACTGGTCTGGTTGGGATGGAGTTAATTTTCTTCATAGCAGGCCATATGGTGCTGTGTTTTGTTCTGGTGACTAAAACTGTTGATAACACCCCAGTGTTTTGACTGTTGCTGAAGAGTGCTTGCACAGTGTCAAGGCTTTCTCTTTTTCCTGCTCTGCCTCCCAGCAAGCAGGCTGGGGGTGGGCAAGAAGTCAGGAGGGGACACAACCTGGATAGGTGATCCAAACCGACCAAAGGGATATTCCATGCCATTTAATGTCACGTTCAGCAATAAAAACTGGGGGAAGAGGTTTTTTGGGGGAGGTAGCCACTGCTCAGGGACCAGCTGGGCCACTTGTGGGAGGTGGCAAGTTGGTGAGTCACTGACTTTTTCCCCCCTCCCCCTTCTCTTTTCTTCCTCTTTCTTCCACTTAAAACTATCTTTATCTCTATCTCTGAGACTTCTCACGTTTACTCTCCTACTCTCTCCTTTATGCGGGGGGCTGTCTCTTCT
>NW_020799125.1:8126974-8139488 GCF_003259725.1 Athene cunicularia
GGGGGGGGGGGGCAGCAAGCAAGAAAGTTGCTGTGATGCTTAGCTGCTGGCCCACCATACCAAACTAGGACATTTTTGTAAAAAAAAAAATAATATTTTTGTATATTTTATATATATGTAAAAATTCCTTGTTTCAAGAAAGAAAAAAAAGTCAGCTGGACTTTAATACAATATACTAACAGAAGGGACAGAAGGAAAATAAAGCAAGTCAATTTAAATGCAACAGAACATTCCTAAAGTAATCTCCATAGAACACAAATACTTCTTGTCTCAACTCTCTTGAAAGCAGAAGTAGCTAACAAATAAAAGATTCACAAATACCTAAAATGCAGCCAAATCCTGGATAAGAATGATAAAACCTTTGCTTGAAAAAAAGTTCAAAAAAATTTTCCTCCAATTTCGTCCTCCACTGCAAGCGTACAGTAATTTCTGAAAATCTATTATGAAGTGTCATTAATCTGAAAGTGTCAGTCAGTAAACTGTTAGTGGCACAGAACAGCACATACAGAATTTTCATACAGATCTAGATTTGGTTCATTTGTGCTCTGCCCTGGCTGAAGACCAGACAGCTACAATCAGAAAATCAAGTAGCTCTGTTAGCACAGCCGTGTTTTCAGGACGGTTACTGTATCGGTTTGAACACAGTGCCTGCGTACAAGGGCTGGCTGGCATCCAGCTGGCTTGATCACAGATTTTGTATGCAACACCAGTCAGAATTTCAGTTTAAACATGATAGACTACTAAATACAGGCACAGTCTTTCCATGTTATTTAAAACTCTACACATAGGAACTAAATACACAACTGTGGCTACTATTCAGCACTGACTTACAGGCTATATTTGCTGAAATGAGACTGTGAGCAGTGCAGGAGAAATACCAATCCAATTAAGGAAAAAAGCCCTATAAGAACACTGTTCAGAACAAAAAGACACTGTGATGGGCATATCGTGACAGTAGACTCGATCAAAAACTGGATAAAATTTCTTAGCGGGAGGGAACCTTCCCAATTTCAAAACTAAGTTATAAAAGCTTCAGTAAATTGCTTCAGAGTTATATTTGAAGACCAAGTATTCTTAGTATAAATCTGTGGATTACCAGATCCTTCCAAATCCCTTCTTATATATTCTTCAGAATTGTCTTCAAATGCTTCTTCATCAGCCGCTGAAAATATAAAATAAATACTGAGGTCTCTGTTTTTGTGGTAAAAAGATCTATTATTATCAACCTGCTATTTTTTCCCAGTAATGTTTTTCTATAACCTAAATAGAAATTAATCATATATATCCAGACAGACTAGCCTGTTCAGCTTGCTCTTGCCCCACAAATTAGTCTTTCACACACATGAGCTGATGTATTCCTGATTTAAAAAAAAAACCCAAGGAAAAAAAAAAAGCATTATTCAACATTGTGTATTTACAGAGGCTTCTAGAGTCATAGCCTTAAGAGAGAAGCTTCTTATCACTGCAATACACTGCATTTTAGATACTAGGATCGATGTGAGCCCATCAAAACTTAGAGAATTAGACATTACAATTTAGTAGGTCTGACATCCATGCCTATTTAGGCTTCGTGAATTATTCTGATACTCACTTTAAGCATGAAAAGTTATTGGTGGTACACGACCTTGACTTCCTATATTTTTCAATTTGAAATCCCAGTAAGACAGAAAAATTAGAGATATTCATACAATTCTACAAAGCCCACAGGGCAGCAATCTATTGTAGAGACTTGGTTTTGAATCTAGCACTAAAGTACACAAGAGGTACATCATTGTAATTACAGTTGGATTTTACTGTGCCTTTGAAAACTTAGCTCTCAAAAAGTTACCTCTAAATTCCATATTGGGAACAATAACTTTTTCACAGATGCTTGTCAATGTATTCTGGTCCTCAAACAGATGCTTGTAATGTGGTCTCTCACAAACCGAGGCCAGAAACTGGATTGCATTACTAACAAGCTAGAACACCACAAACAGAACACATGCAGTTTTAGCATGACTGACCAATTTATAATTCATTAGTAAACTCGACAAGATCAGTTTATAACAACTTACCAAGTCATATTTCACTTCCTGGCCTGTTGTGACTAACAGATTCCAGATTGCTGTTACAAAACGTGGCAGGTAGGGCTGGAATTCTTCATCATATTTTTGAGCATATAAAGCAGCATTATCACAAATTTGTGATTTCAAGAGCTCCAGTAATCCAGCTTCCTCTTCATCCTCACATAAAACAAAACTAAGAACTTAAAACATCCAAACTTGAACACTACTTAAATAGTCTAAGTACCAACATATTTGAAGGAAATATTTACACTATTATTTTACTATGTTCTAAACAGGTGAAAGAAATCCCTCTCATGTCCCTACAATTACTGTATTTTGCTGATTTTTACTGGAACTGCACTGCAAGTTATAAATCACACCTACATTTCAAATGGCAGTACTATGCACTTCAAATAATTTAGACCTGATAAAGTTGAACATGAAATTAATTTATGAATATAACAAGAAAGACAACACAAGGCATTGAGAAAATATGCTTAGAAGACATTGTATCTTGCTACTTCAAAATTGGAATAGTTGTAAAAGTATTTCCCTCCCCTTCCCCCTACCAGCACAGATGCTTGTGGAACCACAAAGCAAGTTTAACTGAGAAACTGAGCAGGAATTAAAGAAAAACAACAAACCAAACACCACCCCAGTTTCATCTCCCGGCCTCCCCACAATCCCCACCTTCCAGTTTTAATGCATATCACTTTTTTAATGTATTATGACTTCCTGACTCAGTTCGGCACACAGCTGCATGAATGTCTGTGCCCACAGACAAGAGGAAAGAGCAGCAAAGCTTCTTTTCACGGCAGTGTTAGCCTAAAGCAACCGTGAAACTATAGCACAGGATACACTTAACATGCCTCCCTATGTATTGTAAAGAAATTTATACAGTTGCTTTGGCTCCATCATGTGGTAAACTATTGTACTGTATCTGGAAGACAGCACTTAAAATGGTGAAAGCATGCACAAAATTAATTTGAGCTTTAACGACTTGGTATCATTTTTCACCTGTGAAACTACTAATTCTTATAATTAGACAAAGAGAGCAAATGCTAAACTAAAATACTTAGGTGTGTCTTGGCTTCTATGTTCAACTGTTTCAAGTTCTTTAAGATACCCCGTTTTCTAAAACACAGTGCATGAACCAGCTGAAAGGTATAGAAAACCTGAGCATTGTGACTCTCCAATGATCAGGTTACTTCAGCAGATGTCCTTGAAAGGATCTACTCATTGATGAGTATCTGTAATTTGATTTCTGTGCACAGCTGGGTATACCTGTAACTGAGATACAACTTCAAGAACTGGACCTCAAATTTATTAGACAACAGTGCAACTTCTCTTAAACCCCATTTCTTTACAGTCATTCTATTCCTTTGTTTACCCAACAAAGAAAACATTCCACTATTCAGATTTAGATTTAAGTTCTCAGACAAACATCTCCACTACACAGAGGCAAACCAGGAGGTTTATGCAGTACTTACATCAGTCTGTAAAAGTTTATTATCTAAAGTTAGAAGACTATGAAAATTTGTCATCCATGTTTCCATGTTATCTTCAAAAAACTCAGGAAGATCCTGTGAGGGAAAAGCATAAATCTACATTTTAATTTCCAATTACACTGCTTGGATAACATACCTACATTTTAAGTAGTATGTATCCACCCTATAATCTACTGAGGGACAACAAAGCACAGAAAACAATCTTCAAAATGAAACACTACCCCCTCCTTCTCCCAGATGAAAACCCTCCAGGCAGAGGCTTTGGAATACATTATTTCCAAATAAACTAGTTGCTTACACGTTATACAGCCTATTGGTTTATAAAGAAAGAACCTTTTTCCCCTCTCACTCTCCGAACAAGAAGGCACAAGACTCTCTATAAACTCCAGCTTGTTCTTTGACCAATACTGAAGAACAGCCCAAGCAATGAAAGCACAATCATTTCACTTCACAGACTTATGTTCCTGTTGAGACACTAATTACATGTCACCTCAGCAAAGAGGCTTTTTACCATTTTTCATATAATGCATTTATTTAATGTTAGAAATTTAGAATTGATTTCAAAACAAAAAAAAAACCCCACTGCTACCAGAATTACTTGCTACTATACTGCTACAGAGCTAGTAGTTTTAACTGACTTTCATGACGGAGTTCATGTCAGCACAGACATATTTATAAAGCAGCATGGTGAGTATAAACTCAGGCATTTGACTTCTCTTTCACAGCTCATACTCTTAGTGCTACCCATGCAACATTTCCTTGCTATGACACCAGTTTAGACTATCTTGAACTGTTGTTTAGACAGGGTCAAGCTAACATGTTAATTAACCCTAACCTTACTGTGCCTTTACTCCAGCGTTGATGTAGACTGTCAAATTTATTTTTGCAATAAAGCATGGCCTTAAAGGCTGCTTCAAAAGGATCCTATAAATAAGAGCGTAACAGCTCCACGTGATCAAAGCAGAACTATTAGAAGAACAAGGAGATTCACCTGAAAATTTAAACTGTAGAACAGCTTCGCAATTAGAATGAGAGAAGAAAAGAGAACCTTCAAAGCACTAGCATCATTTGCATGTGTGCTGCAAAGTTCAATAGTTGCCTAGAAAAAGACATAAGATTCAGTCAAGTTACACACACACACAACTCACATTGACAAGAGATATTGAAAAGTGTCATGGAACATTTTTTTTAAAACCAGAAAATATAGTTCCTTTTCCTCCCCTTATTGATCCTGTCAGGTCTCACTTCACAAATTTAATTTGAACCTCATTAACAGTTTCAAAGAACTGTTCTTAAGTTTTCATTTTACAGGTAATTGACAACAAGAAATTCAGAATGTTAAACTTGTTTCAGAAATAATTCAGCAAGAAATACCTTAAAGAGATTTGTCAAGGGCAAAGCAAAAGCATCAAGGACAAGTTTGATCTCTGTCCATAATTCATTTGACTTAAATTCATGGCGGTACCTGACAAGTGAAAGAGAAATGCATGAAAAATAAAATACAGACATCACATTTATAAACAAATTAACTTGCATGCAATTAAATTTTTGTGCTCAACCTCAAAACAAATACTGTCAAATAAACAAGAACCAGACAACATAGTTCAAGACCATGCAAGGCGTACAGTTTAACAACTACTTATTAAGTTTTATTAAAAAGTCAAGAAGCGTAAGTAGAAGCCACAACTGTAGATTGTGTAAATCTACAAAATTAAGTCTCATGGTAAAAATTTAGAGTTGAACAGAAATTTTACAGTCCATGTACTAACTCATTTATTTCCAATACCTTTTAAATAAAGAGTGAGCAGTGCGAAGGACCCCATTAATGACATGGAAATCTCCACTTTGAAAGCGATTCACCATTTCTGTCAATAAGTCTGGCCATTTCTGAGGAAAGTCTTCCCGACCAATAATACTAATAGCATCACTTAACTGGAAAGGAAACATAACCATTACACGATATAATAGCAAGCTCCTCATTACAAAAAAATGCAGCAGTTGTGCTGGATGCTGCAAATATCTGAGAAATGCTTGTTATTCTTGTCAGATGTAAAAATCATGAGTTTAAACATCTACTACTTTTCACCACAAATAAACACATCTCACTTTAAATTCAATGTGTACATACAGCCTCAGTCTCTAGAATTACTATATTTAACTGCCTAATGCTAGAACTTACTATAAGATTATACAGCAATTGCTTTTTTAAAAGAATAAATAAACAGGCAGAAGTAACAATACAGTCCAAATTATTTGGATTGGGATGACCCCACTGGTAAGGGAATGGAGCTCTGTCAATAACCAGAGCCTCTAGACATGCTTAAAATGTTCCATAAGTCTCATGGATACAAACAAGAATTGACGTATTACCTGCTTTTGAATTTGTTCCGGGCTGCTAAGCATCAAGGGCACTATGTTGGCTTTAATGGCTATCCTATCTGATTCACATATTTTGTTTGGTTCATCCTCAACCTAAAATTAAAACAACAATTAAGTCATGGGCATATCAGTATATCAGCATTTCAGAGACTAATTGCTTATACCAATTTATGTAACTATTACATTGTTAAAGAAATTAAGAAGAAGATCTGTTAGAAATATTGCATGAATCTGTAATAGCAGTACCTGAATCTGTAATAGCAGTACCTGAAAAAGATGAAACTATTTTTTTTTTCCTCCTCTAACAGTGACTTCTCAAATCAGTAATTCAGCAGTAGTAAGTGTGGGTGTATATGCCAATTACATACGTAACTTTAACTAATAGTCTCCTACCACACCAGATCACACCTCTGTCCTCATTTCTGCCAACTTTAAAGATTTAGTTTGTGCAAGCTGCCTCAAGCCATACTTTCTAGAAACTGTACACGAAGGCGCAAGTTACAGAATCAAGCCCATAACATTAACTTTACAAGTAATCTAATCAATTCAAAATATCAATCAGTTCAAAGTCCAATCAGTAGTGCTGAGTGGTAGTAAATTAAAGTTTCTACTAAAGAAATAAAATAAGGCGGCTCATCACCAACCAGTGACAGCAGTGACAGTCACATTATCTGTGATGAGAGCACTGGAGTTCAGAAACCTAGAAATTATCCAGCAATTAAGAGGTAAGCACCTCCAGAAAGTAATTCTTTAGATGCCTTTGACTACCATCCTCCTTCTCATCTTTCATCATCTTTCCACAAACTTAAAAACCCCAAAAGTAGCCATTTCAAAATTTCGAGTTATGCTTAGCTGTAACACCAGTCACAAGTGGTTCCCCAGGGCTCAGTACTAGGACCAGTTGTGTTTAGTATCTTTATCAACGATGTGTTTGAGGGGATGGAGTGCGCCCTCAGTACACTTGCAGATGACACCAAGTTGGGTGGGAGTGCTGATGTTCTTGAGGGCAGGGAGGCTCTGCAGGGGGATCTGGACAGGCTGGAGTGATGGGCCAAGGCCAGTTGTATGAGGTTCAACAAGGCTGAGTGCTGGGTCCTGCACGTGGGTCACAACAACCCCCTGCAATGCTACAGGCCTGGGGAAGTGTGGCAGGAAAGGTGCCCAGTGGGAAAGGACCTGGGGGTGTTGGTCAACACCTGGCTGAACATGAGCCAGCAGTGTACCCAGGTGGCCAAGGAGGCCAACAGCATCTTGGCTTGTATCAGAAATAGTGTGGCCAGCAGAACTAGGGCAGTGACTGTCCCCCTGTACTGGGCACTGGTGAGGCTGCACCTTGAACGTTGTGTTCAGTTTTGGGCCCCTCACTACAAGAAAGACACCGAGGTGCTGGAGCGTGTCCAGAGAAGGGTAACGAAGCTGGGGAGGGGTCTAGAGCACAAGTCTTATGAGGAACGGCTGAGGGAACTGGGGGTGCTTAGCCTGGAGAAAAAGAGGCTCAGGGGAGACCTTATTGCTCTCTACAACTACCTGAAAGGAGGTTGTAGCAATGTGGGGGGTCAGTATCTTCTCCCATGTAACAAGTGGCAGAGCAAAAGGAAAGGGCCTCATTTGTGCCAGGGGAATTTTAGATTGGATATAGGAAAATTTCTTCACAGAAAGGGTTGTCAGGAACTGGATCAGGCTTGCCCAGGGAAGCAGTTGAGTCACCATCCCTGGAGGTATTTAAAAGACGTGTAGATGTGGTGCTCAGGGACATGGTTTAGTGTTGGACTTGGCAGTGTTAGGTTAGCGGTTGGACTCAATCTTAAAGGTCCTTTCCAACTTAAATGATTCTGTAAACAAACAGTTATAAAAATAAGATGCAGAGAACCTGCTTTCCTCTTCTATCACACTGCACTGAATCAGAAGAATGTATAAAATAATTTTATATACATTAAAACACAAGAAGATGATCTTTAAAATTTAAGCTTTACAAGTTTCTATGATGTGAAAGGCAGCAATAGCTGTGCCAGGCAAGCCCCAAGTAGGGAGGCAGGACCCACTGCTATGCATTTAAGCAAAGGAGGACAAAGATGGCGGAGAGATCAGCAAATCCTACTATGGCGTAGTTTTCAAAGAAATTAGATCTTTTTACAAGATATGAGAAGCAGCACATAAATGAATATTCTGTACATACTTTAAAAATAAATTTAAAAAAAACAACCCTCTTCCCTCACTCCAGAAATGCACTGTACATCTGGCTCTCCAGGCTCTACCAAATCAAAGTCCTTGAATAGGTAAAAACCCCCCTTTTGCTTCCACTGAGCTTTATATCAGCCAAGTTCAAGGCTGCCAAATTACACCACATGATCTAGGTAAGCTAGCCTTATGTCTGTATTTTATGTTCATACAGCTGCTCTTGAAATGAAAGCGTCAATTTTGGACAAAACAATGTGCTTGAAGCCACATAGCAATCATAACAGCCCTCTGGATGCACTTACTGCATAGCATCTCCACCTACTCAAAAATGTAATCTCATCCTGAATTACATCAGCAATCCATAAAAAGGAAACCACTTAAATTTTTTTCTGTAACAGGCATTATTTCTACTTACAATATACTACAGATAAAGATACAATTTGGGAGAAATGACTGAGAATACAGTATTACAGAAAAAAAAGTTCTAGAAATTCCATGTCAGACTGAATGTGCTAATCTTATCAAACATAACCAGATCTAGAACTGCTATAGCTTCTTAATATTTGTGTGTGTGGGGGGGGCGGGGTGGGGTGGGTAGAAGTCACATGCAAATTTGTAAATAGGTACCAGCTAAGATGTAATGATGAAATAATTAGCAGTTTCCCTGTAGTAAAGCAACATCATACATTCGATATTTTTCATATACAAACAGTACTTTCAGTGAGACAAAGGATAAAAAATATCAATTAAAACCTCTCCCTGCTAAACAAGTTAAGCTCTCACATGTAAAACTTTCTACCATAAAATAAATCTCATGAATGCTGAAAGCTCTGAGTCAAAAATGTTTCTGACCTCTTCAAAACAAAGGATAAAATAGGATTCAAATGACAATACTTATATTTGATGTCTACAAATACTTTTGAGTGTTAAACTGGCAAGGCCACCAAAATAAACTTCCCCACACTATTCTACGCCCCAGAAGCATTTAGATGAAAGAGAAGCTAGTATCATCACTTTCAGCTGCAGTGCTGGCTTGAAATGTTTGTAACACTATGACAATAGACAGGCCAAATTGGCCAGCTCATGTGTGTAGACATTTCATAATCATTTCAGTTTAAATAATACTACTGTGAGTTAAATGAGCTTTAAATATTGTGCTTCTGAAAAATATGCATATAATATTAGAGAAAAATATTTGTTCATCATTTTATCACTCAGCACTAGTTCTTTTTAATAGGATGGACTCCAATGGTGCAGGTTGTAATCCCTAACCAGCAAACTACACCTTGTGTTTGTTCTCTGAACGATTTACTTTCTTTCACAGAGTACAGACATACACACATGCTTCAAGGTTACTGTAGAACACCTTATTGTACCTTAAAAGGATTATTAAATCTTAGCACAACTACTCACTAGGATACCTACAATTCTCCAGTTCCTTTTAATATAATTCTTGAATGTTACAGATGCACAAACTTTGATGACATTTTCCTGTGATTTTTCCAGCAGTGTTAAGAGTAACAGTGGGTAATTCTGGCTTCCTTCGACTGATTCAAGAAACTTTTCCGCTGTAAGAGAACAAGGTTAGCAAAAGGTTATTAAGGTTAGCAAAAGCTAAACTGACTTTTTCCTAATGGGAGTCCTTTGATTCCTCAAGTGTCTATTTAAACACAACACATGAACACTTCCCCAGAGTTTCACAAGAACAGAAACAGACCAAGTCTGACAAAAGGTACTTTATTTATGACTTCTTTACTACTAAGCTTTTTGATGCTTCTGCTATTAACAAAAGCTCTCAATTCAGAGCAGGATGTGGAAATATTGCCTCCTCACCATTTTTAAAAGCCATAACCTGCTAGAAGTAAATTCTGGTTTATTGTGAACAGCAGCACTGTTTTAAATAACAACAGTAAAAAAAGAGTAAATCAGGAATACTGGAAAATAAAATTACAAAAAGGAAACAAAATAAATTTTTATTTATATCCATCCTTCATTAGTGGGCTGGTGTTTTCTTTGTTTGTTTCTTCTGTTTTAAAAGGATACTGACAACTTCTGCAAAGAGGTTATTGCATAAACATCCACTGAATTTTGCTATACACAGATGGAAGAGCCAAAAAGAAAGTAAACTTTTTTGGTCACTCATGAGAATCACTTACCAGGACGTCTTACAGCAGGATCTGGATCTAGTGTTTTCTTTAGATACTCAGTTAAAGTCTGTAAATTGGCATCACTCAGCTCCATTTTGGTAGAACCTAAAAACCCGCAATTAATTAGTTTTGTTATAGTTTTTCTGATCTGCATTTATAAACTACACATATGTAAAACTACCTTCCACAGAAGACACACATCAGCTCTTTTTGACTATACCTCAAAGAATGGCTCTATCTTCTATGTCTCATCCAATAAAACAACAGCTAATGGATATCAAGCACAAACCAGAAAACATTCTGTTTCTTCAACTCTATGAAACTGTTACTGTCCAGCTTACTGAAACCAAACTCCTAGAACAGGATCAGTAAATCATGAACCAGGTACAGCCAAAAAATTATCTCTTGCCTTTTCAAGACAACAGGAGCTTGGTTTTGCTTTTGAGAACTACCATCATCTCCAGAAACTTGTTCCTGGTTGAGAAAGCTGAATAGTCCTGCCCTACGTAATCGTAAATAGAACAATTCGAAGTGTATTGTAGAGTCAAGGCATGTTTAAAATTAAATAGTCATTATCAAAGAAAACTCGCATCAGAAAATTAATTTTTTATAAAGAAACGAAAGAGTGTGCAAAACCAGAGGGTCTGTGCACCCTGTAAAATTAATTTAGATTAGGGTGAGAGTTAATTTAAGATGCAATGCTTATTACAGAATAGCTCTTTGCAATAGTCCAAATTACTCCTCTCTAGTAATCCTCCCACACACATTCTCATACTTACCACAGTGATATATTAACTTCACAGCTTTAATTGGAATAATTAAAATTACAGTAACTAAAACAGCAGTAAGACATACTTTAATGGACATGTTTTTACTCAGGATATCATCATCAATTCTGCCCATCTTTCTTACCACCAGCAGCACAGTTCACTCACTACAGAACTAATGAGGAAACAAAGACTTCAATTTTTTCTATGGAGTTTTTAACTAGTAAGATAGACTGAAATTTGTCCATCTCCCACTTAGGCTTTGCTTTATGTTAATTATCAATACAATAAAAATATTTAACCATGTTTGCAAAGACAGTATGTTTTAATGACGCAATTTTTAATTTAACATTAAAAGAGACAGCAACTGTATTATCTTGAATTAAATGAATGTTAACGAGTAATCGAGATACCAAAATATTTTGCAAAAAGTAAAAGTCCACCCAGAAAGTCTTGCCTCATGTGTTTCACACCCCTCCCCTTTTGGGGGTTTATTGGTGTTTTGTTGATTGATGTGAATTGGTGAACAAGATAAATAAAGTACAGCATAAGCAAACAGCATCAATAATAGCTGGCTCGTCTGTTCTACAAAACGGCCTCATGCATCACTATTTGTTGTTGAAACTAATACTTAAATCTTTCATAATTAAAAAAAATATAAATGACGTGCTCCAGGGAAGGCTGAGGTGCAAACCCATGCAGAAATCGTTAATGAAGACTAAACGAGTCAAATGGGAAACCAAACTGAAAGAAGATGACAATCCTGAAGAGCCTTTTACAAATACCTCACAAACATATGCAATGTAGTGGCCCATGGAAAAAACATACACCTCAAGTTGACTGTGAGTTTTCTTTGAAGGCCAAATGCTAAGATTTTAATCTATTATTCACTCCATCATACAAAAGGATATTTTCACCTGCTACTGACTTATTCTTATTTCCTTCTTATTTCTTATTTCCTTCATTTTTGTTTGTTTTCTACTGCAAAAAACCTGGTGGTACTTGCTAGCGCGATATGACACTTTTTGCTATGTTGTGAGACATCCTTCCTGAAAAGGCCACAGAAAATGAAAACATTTCCAGACCACCTCTCCAGAAGAAAACCCATAAAATGTACTTAATGCATTAACTACTTCAGTCACATTAAAGACAGATCGCTTGGGGAGGGAAAAAAAAAAACAAACCGGCTGTCCTACCAAGCCTTGCACAGCAAAAAACTTCAGAGAAGCCTGTTACGGCAGTCACTCACCACAGCACTTACCAAATACCACCTACACGCCCAAGGATGTTTATGGTCCATATTTTAGGAGAAAGACTATCTTTAGAGCATACGGAGATCTTTATACCCACTTTCCACTTCACCAACCCCAGGAGTTGGGAGAGAAGCACCAGCTGGGCACGGGAGCAGGAGCAAGGCCCCATCACATCCCCGCGACCGCCCGCTCACGCCGCTTCCCCACAGGACCACCAGGCGAGGCCACCCGCAACGC
>NW_020799125.1:8139538-8174186 GCF_003259725.1 Athene cunicularia
TTAAAAAAAAAAAAAAAAAACGAAAACCAACCCAACCCAGAAAACAAACGCAACTCCTAAAAGTGAAAGCTCCAGCATTAGCATCTTGGATCTATTCTCATGTTGAATAGACCCTTCCAAGAAACCACACGAAAAAACAGGCAACACTTCTTAAAACTTTATTGATTTACCACTTGATTAAAGCATGGAGTATTATAACAGTATTATACATAGTATTTTCATGTAGAAAACTTTACATAGTTTTTCATATTATATAATTTTGGTATTCTCTCAAAAATGTATACATCCATTGGGCAAGGAATGCTCTTTAAATTATGGATATTAAATGCACTTAACATGGAGATCTTCAAAAAACTTAGGCATTTTAAATATGTGAAAACATTTTACACAGAAATAACAATAAAGGTGCTAAAGGGAGCTGCACGTTTGACAGAAAAAGCTTAGTTCTACTTCAGACTAAAAGTTACTATTTTTTATCTTTCTCATTCTTAATAGTAAGACTGAGCTAAAATTTGGGATTGTTTGCTTGTATTAACATTGTTTTAGGTTGTTCTGTTTACAGTTGAGAAAGTGAGATGAGACATAGATAACAAATCACTGTAAAAATACTGTTTTCTTGTACTGTTAAGACACAATAGAATTAACATGAAGTTTTAGGGTTTTCCTCATCGGCATCCTCCCCCTGCCTATCTCTTAGAGGGTTCCAAAATAAGGAGTAATAACAAATATCATGCAGTTTCCATATTTATACCATTATAGGTAAATCAGTTTATAGTTTAATTTGTTGCATAACACTACTTTAAAAGTCTAAGAGGTTACCTTTTATTACTCCATGTATTGCACAGATGTCTCAATCTCTGCCAGGATATGCTGACACAGAACCTTGTTCTCATTCATAGTTCTACTAAAGCCAGTAAAACCACTACAGCAGGCAAAGTCTGTGTCAGCAGAGTCAGGACAAGATCGGAACCAGCAGTGACTACTGCAGGAGTTTTGGCTCAGCATTTTTAGCTTAAGATGTCTATGTGTTATGATCTTTCTGACTGTATAAGGAAAACCAAACAGCTGATGTGAATACACCTGTTTCAGGTATTACACTTAACATACCATTCTTATTGCTTTAACATGTACAATCAATTCCAGAAAACCGACAGGATTAAGGCTGTTATAATCCAATTGCATTCCAGTCCCCCCCTTCTCCTTGCACTACAGTGTCTGGGATGTTTTAATGTCACACACCTAATTTCAGCAGTTTATTAATGGTATAAATACCATGAAAGCATTAAGTAAAAGAACAGTCTCAGAACTAAGGCTGAAGGGAAGGATTGATTAAAAGGCCCTTATTCTATATGCAGACACAGTACAAATATTGCACATTACAGTAAAGAAAGCCCACAACACAACTGGAAAGTAATTTCAGGTCTGAAAACCAGAAGACTTGTTTCAAGATATGAGTTGCAAGGCTTTCAAAACTGTAAAATACAGGAAAAACATGCAACTTCAAAAAAGTTTGTGGTTTGATAGGAGATAGAGGTATACATTCAATGAAGCAGTGACATATTCAAAATCTGAAAAATAAAAAGTTTCAAATATTTTCTTCACAACTATCTAGGAACAGAAAAAAACTGATACCCTATTCTTACAGATTTAAATAGAGTTAAAATAAATACTTCAGTTTTACTGTAATTGATGAAGTGACAGTACTAGGGAATGAGCAACTATAAATGCAACACAAAAGGACATTTCAAATGCAGCAAGTATCAGCATTGCTTATTTTTCAGTCTTACTGTAAAATACAGCCATATATATTCTCTTCTAAATACTGGTGTATAGATTTATAATCTAATGGGTTAAAGAGCCACAACCACCATTTATTTTTCTTTGGTTAAAAATAAAAAGTAAAAATGAAAACGTGAAAGCCTTAGCACTACTATTGACTGCAAAACCATTCTCAAACAATGCTTATGTAGAACAAGCCAATTTACTGAAGAGCACCATATGAACCCTTTGGAAATAGCTCACAAGAAAACAGGAGAAAACCAACCAAAAAAAAAAGGGGGGGGAACACCAAACAACAGAAAAAAAAAAAAGGGGGGGGAACCCCCAAATAAAAAACTCCCACCCTGCCCCAAAAATAAAAGCCAGAAAACAAAACAAAACAAAAAAAAAAGAATCCCAACACCTCTGAGTGGAATATCCCAGGACAACCTCAACTAAAGCCACTCTACCAGAAAACTCAAAAAGCAAAATAACAGGTTAAACAATACCTTTCAAGTAGGTTAAGTTGTTTGGTTTTTGTTTTGTTTTGTGTTATACTTTACGTTTGCTACTATAGATAGCACAGTAGTTAACATAACACCTTTGTTTACATTATTTTAGGAAGTGGAACCTCTCCTCCCATCCTGCCATACTCTTCCAAGTTTACCAAAGTCTTAAAATTTGAAATTAACATTACTTCAAAGGACAGACCTCAGTCTACAGTACTTCAACTGTAAACTGGTGTTCTATCATAAGAAACAGTTCTCAGAGAAAACTGATGCATTTTGAAGAAAGAAAAACGTCTAGGGCAAGCAAAGCTGCAGTGCTAAGTCATGTTTGCTTCACAGATAACTTCAAAGCATAGATATGTATTGGTAACTCTTACATGAATGAATTTGTTTAATTTTGCTACAGCAATTTCATGGGAATAATTTTTTTTTAGATCACAGTAGGAACTAATAGTTGAGAAAATAATTATTTGCACAAGACGACAAATCAGAAGTTTCAGATTTTCAGTAAAAAGAAAAAACCTCATGTATTAAGGACAGGACTTCTTGTTAACAGACACAATTACTACTAATACATTGTACTGAAGGGTGAAAAGGATAGTTTTATTTGTTCCGAACCTTGTTTTTAGTATTACTGTATATGCTCTGTCCATAATCTGGTAATGTATGAAAGTAAATGGAAAGTTTAAAAGCTTTCTTTGTTTTTTTTTAAATGCCTTTAACTCAAGACTAACAAGCTAAGTAGAACAGATGCTGTTGTGTGCTCCTGATGTAAAACCTTCCATAAAAACAAATTTCAGAAGACAAAACGCTGATATTAAAAAAAAAAAAAAAAGGACTTACTCAACAGGAAGAAAACCCTTTCCCCAAATATCCTACAGGCTGTCCACTTCAAAAATGGTAACACACTGCCTGGTCTAGTCATGTACACACAAAGAAAAACCCAGAATGATCTTAGGTGGTCATCAGCCACTGCAGTATAGTTTATTATGAACACATGTGCTAACATCACAAGGCTATACAACTATATTCATTATTTCCAAGGGGCATAATTTCTATTGAGGAATCCAGCTGATTTATCAGATTTAGCTGGGATGCAAGACTGAACAATTGATAGAAGAGACAGATTTGATCATAAGGATGACTAGCACTGAAACAAAGAGACTTTACATCTACTGTGTTACTCTGTAAGCAATAATTTAAATAAAACTGCTGATAGTTTTGTAGGATGGACAGAACAGGATTTTTTTTTTTTTCCTCCTCCCCAAATGCCATTGTGGTAAGAGTAACTTGCTGCTGTGTTGATACACCAGGGTCCCATTTTTTCCCCTCATCCACTTTAATTAATCTCTGGAACACAGCTTTATGTACAAGCCGAAGTAACCAACTCTACTTTTGGCTACCATGAAGGTAAGTTCATCCCAGTTGTCCGTATCTGCTCCTCTGTTATACAGATTTTGAACACAACACCTATACGCAGGAAGAACTTCCGTAGCACAGCTCGAAGCTCAGGAATCAGGTCAAATTGCATGATTTCACACAAGTATGGATAATATGTTGAAGCATGTGCCCTAAACTATCAAAGAAGATACGAAAAAATAAAGTTATTCTCTATTACTATAGGACAGCACAGAGTTTTTCTACATTCATGGCTACACCAACTTGTTAAAACACAAGATCTCACCCAACAAAGACCCTCATAGATGGCCAAAGGGCCATGAAGCCCAATGTCTGTTTTCCACAGCAGCTTTAGCAGACGGCTATAGGAAACCATACACAGAGCAAGCATTTAGCTTCACTTCCCTAAAATAGAGTCGGACTATTTTGTGGCTCAGGGATTTCTCAGTCTAGAGGTGCTGTCAGGGACTACTTGTAGAAACATCCCCTTCTGGCAGGAATTTCTTAGTTTGTTCTCCAGCATCTTTAAAATATCATCCACAATACATAACAAAGCCTTCCACAGCTGAACCAGTGTGTGTGAAGAACTATCTCCATTATGTGTTTGGGGTTTTCTTCCCCACCAGTGATTTGACATCTCCAAAACTCATTCACCATCTCTTCCAGTCTAAGTTCTGCCATTATCAGTTGTTTCCCTCTCTTCACAGTAATAATGATTTTATGCACCGCTCATTTTTATTTCTGTTTCAGATAAAAGGTAACTGAGTAAAAGTCTAACCTACATACAGTTCTGTGTATGGGAGCCAGTCTATATCTCTTACTCCTGTTGCACTCTCTCAACCCTTTCCCCCAGCTCTGTTACACCCCTTTCGATATGGGGAATCAGAATTGCAAACAGCATTCAAGATGCAAATGTGTCAAATTTACACAACATGAAATATGTTTTGTCCTCTACACTTTTTCTAATAATGCTCAGTATTAGCTCCAGGGAAAGTTAATGGAACACACCACAGAATTTTTATAACAAGATACTGGGATTGTGTACTAAGGAATGGCCAAGGTACCATTTCATCTACAGAGTTCAGACTATTCTCACAGAACACCATAGCCACAGGGACATCACTGAATTGATGCTACATGGAGAAGTCAATTCTCCACTACTACCTATTTCTTAGAATACTGGTAAATTGCAGTAAAACATTTCAAACTACAAAAGAGTGAAGTGAAATTACACTTTGCAATACAGAGGGAAAACAAACCTACATAGCAAGAAAAAAATACATTTAAAAAAATGATTAAGTTCAACAGTATTAGAAAGTTTAAAGAGAAGTAAGGAACTTCCAGAAGTTTTTCTGCATGTTCTCATGTAGTGAGTATTTGCATTCACCTTTCCCTTGAGATCCTGAATTTTTTTTTTTTGCAATCACTGTCAAGGAACCAGAATTCTAGTTTTACAGTGGTAAAATTTATCTCTACCATTCTTGTACAGCTGTAATATGGCACAAGCTCATCCTTTATTGCTCTTTTATATGAAAGCTCTGCAGTAATTCTATCAGTATTTCTATACAGCTGTGAATTTCATGGATACAGTCCCATTTTTACAATATTGAATGTCTGCAAAAATGGAGATCTAATGACTGCTGTATTTCAAGGAGAGTACATGCTATGTCAGTAAGTGAACTAGCCACCCTGCAATACAGATGATAATAAAGACTGAATTAAACAGATTTAATGCAAACAAGAATGCAAACAAGACATGACTTCCAGCCTGTTCTTACCTTTTCATCACTGATTTTTAATGTTTTTGTTAAAAGCAACAGCAGGAGATTGGTCCAAGCTTCTCTGTGGCTTTCTGAGTTCACAGTAATAAAATATGCCAGGGCTTCACTGCATACACTAAAGAGAGAACAGTTCAGACAAATGATAAAAAAAACCCATAAAAAGTTTTCATAATGTGCATTTTTTTGTCCTCTTTGTGTGTTTGTTTTTCAAGCAAGATGCATTTCCATGAGAAAGTTTTCAATCACATGCAACAACTTTCTGTTACAGTAATTGTTACCGATAACTGAACTTAAAATAGTTTTCATGTTGTCAACAAAGAACCACGGAGTCAGAGGTGGAAGACTCTGATATTCCCCATAAATATCCTGTAATTAAAGTGTTGTCACCTTTAGCCTGCAAACATTATTTCCTGATCCTTACACTGGGACAGCTTAGGCAACAGCAACATGAAAGAGCTCTCCCGTCAAATCTAGACAACTTTATTAAAGTTCTCCAGAGCTCAGCATCACAGATTAAAAAGGGATTACTACCATATTAATAAATTCTTGGTCCTTGCTGTAGACAGTCAACACAAGGTACTAACTGTACCACTTACTATGGCTTTTTGGGAAGCCCTATTTTAATTAAAGGAGGAATGGAACTTCCCTTTTTAAACCCTAAAAAGGTCAGTATGTCCATAGATGTTGATAAATCAGAATGTTACTGAAATCCACTGCATTAGTGCCAATAGGAAGTTTAAGAGTTCTTCACATTTGATTAGAGATTAGTACTCTGAACTTTCTTGTACCAGCAACTCACTTTTCAAATAAGGGGACTCCAATACCTTCTTATATTCATTTAGCATCATTTTCTATATTTACCTAAGTTCCAGGTATAGAGCATCTTATACTGCACTCTGTTTAGATTACTGTATCCTATGTATCATTATGTACTCAGATGTGAAAAGTATTTGTACACCACCACTTCTGTAAAGAAAAGCTTGTGTTGGGCAAGAAGGTGCTTCATTTATTCCAAGCAGATTTCTAAATTAACTTTTAATAAAGAGTGGTCACCTCTCTCTCCTTTGCGTGCTCTGCTCAGCAACTTAAAACAGGACATTTGCATCCAGGGATGCACTTACTGGCTGAAAACAAAAGGCATCTGAACCAAGCTGGTAGTCTTACCTAAGCAGCCGTTGTTGTATGGCATCCCAGGAGTCTCGGCGGTTTTCATCCACATACATTCGAAAGAGTATTCTCAGGCAACAAGCCAAGCTGCTGGTCTCTTGTTTTAAGAGATTGGGTTTTGACTTACCCTTGAACCCTAGAAAGCAGTTATGCACAGGGAGAGAGGGAACATTCACATCTGTATTTATGAGCCAAAAAGTAAAATTTTATCAACGATACCTCTACTAATTAACAGTAATGATTTCTTGTCCAGATAGTGTTTTCTCCTCCTTGATTTTGATTGAGACCTAATCTATTTATAAAAATATTTAAGTACCATAGCACTAACTGTATAGCTCTGTTTTAATCAAAAAAGCAGGTAATTTACTGACCAGTATTATTCAAGGTATCAGGAAGGCGACAAGTAATAAAAGCACATAATGCTGTCATATTAACTGTAGAGATTATTGCAGTGATATCCTTTTGTATCTTCATAGCTAAACCTTAAGTGGAGCTCAATGTTTTTATTAAACTGAAAATAAAAGCCTCACCTGCTCTCCATAATACAGTTCGCTGTTCATAATTTGAATTAAAGGCTTTTGAAAATGAATGAGATTCTTGCAAACAATCTAGTAACTTAAAAAGGTGATGTGAAGACATGTATTTATACATTCCTTGGTCTTCTGTGTCAATGTGGATATCTGCATCCAATGCATCTCGCTACATGAGGGGGAGGGATAGAGAAGAGAGAGGAGAAGGAGTGTCAATAACATTCTTATACGAACTTAAGAGACTTTGATACTTCACAGAACATATACCAGTAAATTGGAATATGAAAAAAACCTGTATTAATAAGAAAAAAAAAGAACAAGGGAAGAACCTCCCTTCATCAAGGCATAAAAACCTCCTAGCAATACAATATTCTTCTCTAGGAGCTGACTGAGTAGGTCTGTTGAATTCTGAAAAACATCAAAATGAACTACAAAAATAGTGCAAGTTTAAACGTTACATAGTATAGAAGCTTCCCATCTTTGGCTAATGTCAAGTCTCATTAAAATTGGTCAATATTTTTAGATAATTTCATTAGGGATTTAACGATACCATCCCCAAAGCACAACCTGAATGCACTAGCCCAGACTTCTAGATGCGGGCTTTATTAACGTAGCCAAGCAAGAGCTACCTTGCATTATTCCCTACAATCAGATTTTTCAGGTACAAGGACCACTCCAAGGCAGGTAGTGAGTTAAATCTTGACTATTTACCTTACTGAAGTTCCACTTCTGCATCTCCTCCTGTGTAAACACCTAGAGACTAAGCAAAGCCTCAGCTAAATGAAGACACTCAGGCTAAACAGAAAAGAATGGTCTCCCCAAACCAAGCAAAATACATTCTTGATGAGTATATATTCATTATAAAAAGAATAATACTATATTGATAAAAAGAATAATGGTAATATAATCATAACAATCCTGAAGGCAGTCAAAAAGGAAAAAATATCACAGCTTAAGAGCAATGACACACACGTTCAGGATAGTGCCAAGGGTCAGAAAAAGTAAAACTATATACTCTGTTTTGTAAACGCACTTCAGAGCATTTGACAGTCTTTGTACTTTACTGCCACAACAATGTTAATAAATAAGTCTGATGGTACCTGAGCTGCAGCCATGTGCTCAGCATCTTCCTTCTTGCTTGTTGCTGGATAGAACACTATATTATCAATGGTCTGTATCAATTCCAGCTGTACCACGCACTTTATAAGGAGGCCAGCAAACAGTTTCTGGTCTAACGAAATAGAGTAACACAAGTTTCAGAAGAAAACTTATGACAAGTCATTTACAACAGTCAAGCAAAATACTACATCACCATTAGCATTTTGATATTTAGTGATGCTGTGAATTATCTTAGAAGATTTCTATGCAAGGCATACACACAAGTTGTAAAGATGTACCCCAAGTTTAAGTGCCCAAAAACTTTCTCTACAGAACTACAGAAATGGACCAAGAGAGGCTATAACAGTTCATTTAATAAACTTGCATGTTTTCCTTACTTGTGTAAGGACCACCTTTCCAGCTCTCATCTGTTGGATTTGAAAATTGACTTTGTCCTCTTTCTGAAGCATTTTTATCCATGCTGCTTAAAGA
The DNA here is from genome assembly GCF_003259725.1 of Athene cunicularia. Classification (NCBI taxonomy): domain Eukaryota; kingdom Metazoa; phylum Chordata; class Aves; order Strigiformes; family Strigidae; genus Athene; species Athene cunicularia. The sequence continues at coordinate 8,148,272 of NW_020799125.1, forward strand.
CTGGTGATCTAGGTCTAAATCCTAGAAAAGAATGCAGAACAGTTCTAGCAATCCAAACCGCCAACTACCAACCAGCTATCAGTTTTCAGATGACTTCACTAAACTTAGTCAAGGGCTTCCTGCATCTGACATTGATATCCTATTTTACAATGACACCAAATACACGATAATGTCAGTTCCAGCATTTGGTGTCAAGTGTATGTACTATAATAAAGTATTCTGAAAACTAACCTAACACACAACTCTTCAAGTTAGTTTGTTGCACTGAAGTAATTCTTACCAAGTGTTTTTCAGCAGAATCTTCCTCCATTCCTGCTGGCCTCCATGTCAGCAAGCTTCACAAGGTTAAAAAAAAAAGTAAATATTGTTGCTCTGAAATTGCGTATTAGTACAAGAATTAAGTTTATGAACTTACACATGAGGAATAGTAGTTTTGAAGATTTCTAGCATACAATTGCATGTCTGGCCCCAGACTTCAGGGCTGAATTTCTGTCCGTTTAGTATTACCAGGTTTTCTAGGCAGTTTGTACCTGATCGAGCCAACTGCTCATTATCTGTGAAATAAATGTTCCATATTTATCAACTTCTACTATGTTAATGAAAGATTAAGCATTCTCTATTACTGCTCCATTTAACATTTTTACCAATATTGTGAACTGCATGGTATCTTAGTTTAAAGCCTACTTATAAAGTGTGTTACAATAATATAAAGCTTAGGAACGCACTGAATGAAAAAAATAGTTTAAAAATAGATTTAATGAGATTTTAACCCAAACAGGGAAGACAAAGGACAGGAGAGAAGCAGAAAGGAAGCATGCTGTGAAACAAAGGGAAGAAAAGCACCAATTAGAAACCTATGACTTCCTGCAAGGTAGTCCCCCCACTATTTCAGGCATAAGAGTTGAAGCCCAAAAGAAAACACATTCTTTGGAAAGTTGTGTATGTGTGTGTGTGTGTGTGTATATATATATATATTTTTTGTGTGTGTGTGTGTGTGTGTGTGTGTGTGTGTGTGTGTGTAAATAAACGAGGTATTTCATCCATGCAGCCAAATGGAAAAAGGTTGTTGGCAGAAGATTCAACCAACTCTGTAAAAGTTTTTACTCCATCACGACAGCACTGTAAACACATTATAAACACATTAATGGAAGAACTGCCTAACCAATTAAGTAGAAGGATCCTCAAATATTTAAGATACTGAATCCACCTATTACATAACATACTGTCCCAGTTGTAGTTATTATTCTTCCGAAATTTGGTTAACTTCCCTCTTAAGTAATGAGCATTTAAGAGATACATTAATCAAAAGATACAAGTAAATAAGCTACCTTGTTTTACACACCAGTGTAACTGTGCAAGTATGTCAGGAAGAAGGATCTCATTTAAAGCTTCATAAAATTGCGTAAATACATCACAAATGGCATAAAGTGCATGGTTGCATGTGGTGGTCATCCATTCAGATTTCTATGAGAAAAAATGAAAAGTCTTTATTATGTGGGTGTGTCTATAATGATAGCACTCAGCTTACGCACAGCTATTCAGCAAAGGACGTGACCTCTGAAGAGAGGAGTAGAGTTCAGGTAAAACTAAAAAGCCTCACTACTGCAGATGTCTTGTCAGAAGCATTTAGTTGATGCATGAATAGTGTTCAGAAAACTATACATTTTCGCAACAAAGTGTGAATATTACTCCTTGCAAATATTCAGACAGACAAAACAGATAGACTTGTCATACTATCCAGTGACCTCATACATATCCACAGAATACAGCCAAATACAACAACGTTACATTTGGGACAGGATGGGGAGGAAATACACCGACAAGACAAACGATACAAACTGCTGCCTTGATTGTTTGAGTTTTTCCTTAAGAAAAACAACTCTAACATTTGCTTGCCTTTTTTGTTTTGCTTTGGTGGGGTTTTGTCTGTTTGTTTGGTTTTGTGTTTTGTTTTTACCTCTGTTTGTTGTTCAGGGAGTTTCATATTATCAAAAATCCGAAACACAATTCTAAATAGATCTTGCCACCAGTGCTTTTCAAAGGTATGGCCATAACTCTTCATTATTTCAAACATCACTGTTAAGCCTCTATAAACAAACCCAAACAAATAAAGGAAAAGGTGTTAAAATGCATACCCAAGATCACTTCACTAACCGAATTAAACAAAAAAGAAAAACTATCATCACCTTGTTCGAACATCTAATTTGCAACGATTGATGATACAAGAAAGTTCAAATAAAATGGGAAACCATCCTCTGACCCATACTCTGTCTCCAGGAGCAACATTCATGTCATCACTTGTGTATTCTCTTAATACCTTGGAGATGGGCAGGAAAAGGGAGATAAAAAAAAGTCTCAAAAATCTTTAAATCTGATAGATTTAGATACTACTAGTGGCACAGACAAACTTGAAAAGTTAGCTTAGTTTCTACCATAACACTCAAATCCTGTAAAATGTGTACAAAACTAAGACAGAACTATTTTTGAAAATATTGGGAAAAAAACCCATGGAAAATAAATACCTAAATACATTTTACTTAGGTCCTGCTAAAATTGCAGAAGCCTGGACTTTAGGAAGCAAGATTAACAGTGACAGGCAACAATTTTATAAATATAGGTAACAAGGAAATCTAAGTTTGGCATAAACCAGTTCTACACTTTTCTGACATACTGAATACAGCATGCACTTCTTGGAATGGTAACACACAGCTGGAATCTAACTCCAGGCTTTTTTCAGCAAAGTGGTTATTATATTCACACACCAGACTGATGTAGAAAAATATGCATGTTTTGGTAACCAATTTAACTAGACATAATTAGGGTGACAGAACAAGAAGTATTGTTTTCTAGGTCATCCTAACATTATAAAAAATAATAAGAACATTTCATTTGGTTATTTGCAATTTGGACTGATGAGACTTAAAATTTTTTAATTAGTCCTAGTTTACTGCTTACACAATACCAGAATGACTCCTACTTCTGAATAAGCTTTTAATACAAGCACTTGCTGCTGATAGACTGAAGTTTGAGTCTGAAAACTGTTTCTTAGTTACATGATTAGTCTCAGTTTAACAGTAGAAGATAGCTTAAGAACACACAAGGGTAAAAATTAAAAGAAAATACCTGTGGTCTTTCTGAAACATATTTTGCACAATAGCGAATAAGTCTAATAGCTTCCATGCTGGTGTCCGGAAATGCAACATTACAGGCAAACTCAGAAAGACATTTTACTGCATCCTGAAATGAGTCAATTGCTGCTGGGAAGTGCTGCTGAAAAATATTTGCTGTAAAGAACAAACACACTTTTTAAAATTTACTGATACTGAAATCCATAGATAACCTGGCATTGACGTACGTATCTCAGCCGCGGTATACCACTACTGAATGGACAAACACGAGAGGACTAGACTTGCTAGATGAAAAACGGTTCTCTGTATTCCCTTGCATTCTTCCCCATCCCAGCCCACCACCCAGTTTTGTCAGCATCACATTTTCTCAGGTTGGGTAACTACCGATATTATAATTTAACATCATGGCTTCTTACATGGTTCAGTTTCCTCTCTCAGCATATGCAATCCAACGCTCTTAGATTTTGAGAAATAACATGAGTAAAGTTTGATGTTGACTTCCCTGCTGTGAATGAAGCTACCTGAATTCACCTAGATTATCTAAGCCTGTAATTATTCACATTATGTGGCAAGAGAGAAATAAGTAGTTAGATTTCAGACTTAAGGGACAGACTAAATACAAAACAAATCCAACGTGTACAAGCTTCTGAACAAACTACAACTCCCAAGTACTATGCAATTCAAGTTAACAAAAAAGTTTTGTTACTATTTGCATGTATTAACACCATCCATACCTCTTTTTCCCCAAGCTACTTAATGGGAAGAGGATAGTTTCAGGACAATTAAGAAACCTATGACCAATATTGAACATACATTTCAAGAACATGTGAACTGGTTGTCTTCCTTTGAAAGTGAGAGCAGTATGTTGTTCAAATATAGTTTCAGAGCAGGTAGGCTGTATGAACTAAACTCTACAAGCAGTCACATAGTGTCACAAGCTTCACAATCCCCATGATATGATACTGAATCAGCATGGAAGTTCATGAAATGGGTTCCTTAATCCACAACAACTTATTGTGGCACATGGGGCAACATACAAACTTATGGAATCTATTCCAAACTTCCAGAGCTCTATAGCAGGGTATCTATACACAGTTTTTCCTGTCCATAGCAGTCAGAAGACTTAACAGGTTACGACCTAGCTGCAGAGTTTAAACAGTCTGGCTGTAAGGTCTTGTGTTTATTTATGAGGAAATACAAAAGTGTTATTCAGATGGGCCTTTTATACCAGAATCACAGCAGCTAAGCTAATTTGGATACTCATATCTGTCAAGCATTACTTACTAACTATATGTGCTGTAGTTTGAAAGGCCAGCTCCACAATATTCCCATCATGATCTGATGCTGCCTGATGAAAGACGGCAAAGATATTTTTCCAGCCTGAACGAATATTACCAGCTTGAGAGTTCACCATCTGAGCAATACAGCGTATTACCATGTCTCGAATAGTTGGAGATCTTAAAAACAAAACAAAAGTAAGGCTTTCACAAGTAGCACAATTTTACACTGGCACAATGTAACTGTCACTTCCAGTACACAACAACCTAACCCACACCAAGTAACATCTTTAAGTAGCAACAAAGAAAGCTATCACAGAAATTGCAGAGCATCGTACCTGTTTTTCTTCATAATATGCTCAAAAGGCCTTAGGAAGTCTTTCTGAAAGCGGAAGTTGGCTAACTCTCCCTTCTCAAGAAATTTCATTGACAGCTGCCTTAATGAATCTACTGCAAAGATGGCAACATCTTCATTAGGGTTACATCCAACCTAGAAGAAAAACATTTGCAAACACTTAACAGCTAAGTTATTTCTTATACGAGTAACAAAAACATCATTCAAGTTTCATGTCAATCCTCTAAAAATTGCTAGCATGTTCCAATTTTCATATATCTAGAAAGTAGTTACTTTCAGAGAGGCCTTTCTTGGTCATTTGATCCAACTAAACAAAAAAAAAAAAAAAAAAAAAAAAAAAAAAAATCAAAAATCTTATTTTAAAATAACACCCCCACGCAAACACTGTCCAGTTTCCTAAGGAAAATAACTTATTTGTTCAAGGATCATCCATATATATTTTAGAGGAAAACTGATTTAGCATTTGATGAGAAAGAGAAGACAATTACGTAAAGAAAAACTACAAACACAAAATTATATAATGAAGTGATTAAAGATCATTCCCATAAACATTTCCATTTCTATTTATAGACTTCAGATTTTTAAATAGGTGCTTCCTTCAGGATCCCTGAATGGATTTTTTTTTTTGTTAAAATATCACAATCTACACTACTAAGAACATAAAAGGAAAAAGCTGGTTAAAGAAGTCCTGCTATTCATGTATTTTTAAAACCAAGTTACAAAAGAAATACCTTATTGAAGTGATCTCCAATTACATGCCAAATCCTTGACCACTGCAGCCTAATGCGATTCATGTTGTAATATGAAATCTCCACTATCTTCTGCAGGCTGAACATGCGTGGATGGTGTGGAGAAGCCAGCTCATCCATGGAAACAGCACACAGCCATCGGACAAAGTCAACTGAACATTGAAACACACTACTGTAAGTTCAGGATATTACACTGCAAGAGTTCCTGTAACCCACCAAATGGTCAGTAAACATACCTATTGCATTTCCATCCAGCCTGGTTGATCCTGTAAATATCCTATGAAACAAATAAATGAGTTGCAGTTTTAGTTGCACATCCAGAAGAGTCAATCACATCTTAGTGCTGTAGGCAAAAGTCAGCACGTTCCTGGAGATACTCTTTACAATCCTCTGTGCTATGAAATCTGCAAGTGTTTTATCCTTGCTCCTTGACACCAGTTCATGTCCTTCTAGTCTAAGCATTCTCTTCCCTGTTGCAAGTCAGTCTATTATGCTCCTGCCCCACGGCAGGAAATGGGCACAGGCTCACGATTTTATCCAGGGCAAGTAGTGCTAGAACACTCATTTGGGTGACAGTATGTTATATTTCACAGGGAGAATAAAATGACATGAATAAAGTTTTGCTGTAAGACTTCAGTGGATGCCAACCACCTGCCTGATCTTTACATGGTTCAAGAATACATTAATCTGTGGCCATCAAAACAGATAGCAGAAAGACTATGGATGCACCACTGTCACTTCCCCTTCAGTTGTTCAGAGTCTTGAGTTCATATAGAATACTGATAAGTGAAGAATATTCCCAAATCTTTTAGATTTGGTATGGTAACAGACATATTTATGTTACAATAAATACTACAAGTTTGAATGTATGATTCTACAGTCTTGCCCAATAGTTTCAATAATTATAAAAAGTCCCCTTCCAACACATGGTTTATGTTAGAAGCATCTCTTAAACAACATTTTAGGACACATGAGAAACATAATGGTTTAGACAAGAACGCAGTGACTAATGAATAAAGAGCTGAAGAAGAGCAATTAGAGAAATGCTGAAATACTGAAGTTCACAAAAGCAAAGAAAATTGAATGATTTAATAGGCTAAGGACATTTATTAGTTTCTACCTGTCCTGTTCAGGCTAAAAAAAAAAAAAAAAGAAACCCAAATACACAGACCACATATGTAAGTGACAGTCAATTATCAGACAGATTTATAAAACAAAAATAGCTAAATAATACCAACCTAGTTCTGGTCTTCACTGGCTTACTCCAAAGAAAAAGCATAAACACACATGCATATACACAGTGCCCCTTCTCACAATACACTGCTATTTAATGACAGTTTTACTTTTGTGAATATTACACGCCCACAGAGATATACTTATTGGGTCCAGACAAAACAGCTAAGTATCAGAATCTCTCACAAAAGAAACAGGCTTCAAGAACATAGACCCCTATATCTATAAAGTGAGGATGGTCGGTAACTTCAACTCGCCCTTTCCCTAGAAAGAGATTATATTCTCAGTACCTGTCTACTGCTACCACCACACTCTGTGAACTGGTCTCTCCCACTGACTCTTGAATGCTCGCCATATGCCGTTTATCAGCTCCGCTGCCAACGAGGTTACCTGTAATAAAAGCCATTAGAAAAAAGTCAGTTAGCATCATGAAATCGTGACTTAGTATTACCCCAACTTTATAGGAGTAGACAAAGAAAAGTGACTACTGCTTCCAATTATCTTGTAATTTATATGGAGCAGATGGTACCTTTGCCAGATCCATGCCAGATTATTACAAAATTAAACATCCAGTAGGAAGTATGTTTCTTTTCCCTCAGGGCACTGTGTTTTGACCATCATGTTTATTAAATTAAGATGATCTAATGCTGTTAATAACATAGGAAATTATAAAACATTATTTTAAAATGTGAACTTTAAATCAGATACAAGTAGTTAATGACGGGCACAATTCTGTTATATTCAGCATCATCATCATGTATAGCATCAACTTCTGAGTATTTTTCAAATTAAAAGGTTTCCTGATGGTTTTCCAGAGATTAAGGCAATTTGTCTTGTCCCTCTAGTTTACAGTTTATAATCTAAGTTTTGTTTCTTCCACATACTGCAGGAATAGGAACTGTAACAGCAACCTAACATGCAGAGGTAAGAAATTCCTTTGGAAAACCAATTATCAGATCATTGAAACATCTATTAACTCCTAAAGATAAACAGCTTATGTTTTTATTATTAAAACCAGATCATAAAAAGAACTGGTAACACTGGTAAAATCATGACTAAGTATCATAAAACAGTTTTGACAACAACATATTCCAACAAATAAATCTTGAGGAGTTTTGTTAAATATCTTAACACAGTTACAAAGTAAAAACAGATCTGGTAATTATGAATACAATATACAGTTCTATTTTTTAAGTTCCATTAATCCAACATAGCTTCCCCAGAAGCAAGTAAATATATTTTAATATAACACCGAGCTTTCTTAGCCATCATAATTCATTTATATGTGCATCTTTGTGAAGTCCAAGATTATCAGTCTTACCTAATCCCAGGCCCATAAACTCTTCCCCTCCAGATGCATAGCCTTTAATGCTTCCTTCCCTTTCACGCCCAGAGCCAGATAAATACCGAGTTTTCACTCCAGTTCCTATAAGTTGTGCTAGTTCCAGCTGGCTAATACATTTCAAAATCTGAAACCAAAAATATTTAAACATTGTGTTTCTGGACACCATTGTATTTTTATTCCTAGTTTATTTATATTTAATATTTATACCTTCCCAGGTTCTCTAACCTTTAAAACAACTTTGACAATGCTAACAGTTTTGATGTAGCTAAAACATTACTAATACAACTGGAAATAAAGTTGAGTGATTCATTGAAGGTCACCAGCTGCCATGAATCATTCCAATATGAGAAAAAATAAACAGCACCCAAAAATCTAACTTGCATCTTTAACTACTAGAGGAAACCTTTTTATTACTTATGAAAGTATCAACTTCCTAAACCATAAACAATTTGGAGTTGATCTCCTAGAGAGTTCATTGTCCCAGAGAGATGAAAAGGCTGAATTATTGCAGCTACCACTTTGAGTAATGATGTTCCAATGTAGACAGTGAAAATGCCAAAGTCATGCCTTGCTGTCAGCACAAAACTGACTATCTCTTCCTTCTTACTCCCTCTCTGAAGCATCCCTTCTACTGGCACAAGCATTTGTGAGAGTATGCAGTAAGCCAGGTCCCAAGTAATTTGTCAGCTAGAGAAACTTCTGGCTCATGTAATCACGTAGCCGAAGATTATTGCCAAAGAACATAATACAGCAGGAATGCCCCTTTCAGCAGCATCAAAGATTTAGATCTGATTAAAGAGCTTCTGGAAAATATGCTTTAAGAAAATACATATGATCCCAATAGCCTGTACTTATTTATCCCCCCCAAGTTATTTTAGCCTCAATTTTTCATGATCATGGTATAAATGTTGCCAAACACCGCACAGACAAGTCTTGACCTTTGAGCTAGAATATTTTTGTTTAAGTGAACACAAACGCCATAGTTTCTGTGCTGATTTCTATGTCAAATGAGTCAAATGAGATTTTAATATGGTTTTAATTCCATCTCAAAAGCACCTATAAAAATTACAGTATTGGTCACACAGTGTCTATAGGGTCTGCCAAAAAATGCAGTGCATTATTTTATATATATTCATACATACATATAAGAAATGCTAACAAAATAATGAATTTGCATCCACATTTTGAAGAAGGTTCTGACACATGTTGGGATAGAATGAGGTTATTAAGACTGAAAGTAGAAGAACAACATCCTGCAAGTTGTCAGAGGAGAGCACAGTTTCACTACTTAAACTAATAATGTTTTTACCTCATGCCAAGAGTTCCCAAGATAGTTGCCATCTGTGTGAGCGACGGTAATAAGTGTCTTAATAGTATCTATGTTCTTCTGTTTCATTTCTGTAATACTGGAACTGGCAGTCAACAAGGAAAAACGAGCAAGGGCCTGTACATAAGCATCTCGTTCAAGCTACAAGACAGAGAAACAAGTATTGTAATCAAGTCCCCAAAGAGCTAGAGAAAGCTACTTGCCCAGCATGCCTACACAATTATCCTTCTATGTATAGCTGGCACTATCAGAGCACTTTCCATCTGAAGGAGAGTAGGAGGTAAGTTAGCAAATGCTTTTAATAGAAGACTCAGTGATAAAAGGAAAGCAGAGTTGAAGAAAAGCTTGTTTTAAGATCTTGATCTTGTCAAACTAAAACAGGATGACAATATTTTATTTTATGATTTCAGGAAAGTAGATGAGACACTTGATTTTCTATGCTAGGTATAAGTTCCTTGTAATTCTTCATCTCCCTCTCAGAGCCTACACTGCCCTTAGGAAGTTCCATACTAAGTCTTATACAAACCTGCATTCCAAAGATACAGGCTATTCTAATTGCACATCGTATTCCTTCCAAACAAAGGGATGCAACTTCTGTGTCATCACAGTTCTGCAAGCCAACACTGTAAGCTGCCAGCAGTGGAGTCCATACAAGCTAAGAAAAGGAAGAAATTAAGTTCAGAAGTCTATTCATATTTTAGCTCAAAACACTAGGTAACCAAACCCAAATATACCTAAAGAGTCCAGCTGCTGCATTACTTAACTCTTCAAAGTAATTTTCTACTTTCTTCCTATGCTTAAAATTCTTAGCAAGAGACAAAAAGAACTCCATACTCACTTTGAACATGGGTCTGACATGATCCAGATGAGTGGCACTAGTAAAAGGAGCCTTTGCGTGGCTTACTGCCTCCATGAGGGCTTTAGCTGTTTTAGCCATTTGTTCCATCTCCAAGTTGTACAACAACCTCCGCTGCTTCTCATTAGCTACATCTAAGGGGAACACCACACAGTTGCACTGGTTTCTTTTTTATAAAAGCATATTCCACATCTTCGCAGTGAGCATAACAGAATGTTAAATAAAGGTATTGGCAAATTAAATGTCCCTGCTCATGGCAGGTGGGTTGGAACTAGATGACCTTTAAGGCCCCTTCCAACCATTCTATGATTCTAAAATAAATCTAAAGATAAAAATCTTTCAGACTGTTAGAATTCAGAAAGGTTGTCAAAGGTTGCAAGCAAGGAACTCCAGCACTAAAACCCACACCCCAACTTAAGACTTTATTCTGTACAAAATAACTAATTCAGCCCTTTGTCACATGTAATGACTTAATAGAGTATGCTTCTCTGGCTTCCAATGATTAAGTCACTCTGCCTGCAAAAATGGATGAAAAATCCTTCATCTTCTTAGGCTGACATCATCAAAACAAAACTAGCCCTTACCAACTTGATCCATAACATAGTGTTTCTTTATCCTTATACTAAAGGCTGCAACTTCAGTTTTCAAGCAAGTCAACTTCATTCCTATTTTGACCTAGGAAACTTACAAATAGCACGGAAAACACTGAAAAACCACTGTGCTGAAGATTCAGAATTCACTAAATTGAATTAAATTAATACCAGCTATCCTGAATAAAAGCAGAGTACAGCTGGGGATGCTGGTTTCTAATGCACACTACACACACAAGTGCTCATTTGGTCTAGATGAGGACAGAACACTATCGATCATATCAAACTCCGATTTATCTTTTTCAAACATTATCAGGAGGACTGTGGCACTTACCAGCCTCTAACCTACGACACGCTACTGATTGGGTTTTTTGTCTCCCTATCCAAGACAAGCATGTGAAAACATGAAGATAACTTGCAAATTAAGTGCCACCTTCAGTTATTCTACTGTTTTCCCTCTAGGCTTCTGTTTCAAAAAACACCCCCAATCCAGTTTCCCATGCCTCCCTGCAATGGTGCCAGATGCACTTACACAGCTGTGTGCCCATCACAGAAGTAGCAGTATTACATAACTGAGCCAATTTAATTCCAAATATCTATATTTGCCACTCTAAAAGTAATTTCAGTATGGCGCAAAGATGTTTTAAAAAAGGGATCTGAACTCCACTACGCTATCCCAAAAGTTACTGCAATAGTTGAAGAGCACTGGGGTCTTTGCAGTTTCTAGTTCCTTCTTACTTGGTTTACTACATTTGGTTGTAATTGCGTATTCTTTTGTCTCTTTCATTGCAATTTTCTTTCCTTCTATTTCTTCATAGATGGTGGATAAATACTCTACTGGCAGGTCTTTACTATCATTGATTCCCCGATTCATTTTAATGTATTGATCCTTTGTCATTTTATTTTTCACCTGTAAAAAAAAATGGAAGTTGGGTGTCAGATTTTGAATGCAAGTTCCAGGGAAATTTGAACTTCTACAAATATGGGTTTTTTTAAATTTTTACCTGTGGACTGTGCAAGTCTGTAGTCAGCATTATAATAGAGTATGCCAAAACATAGGCAGTGTCAGCACTAGCAAATAGTGTTTGCCTAAGGGAGGAAAAAACCCCAACAGATTTAGAGTCTTAATTCCTCAATCCATTAGCTCTATTTCTACATGCAAGAAAAATACCCAGAAGTGCTATGCATTCAACCAAAGAGCTAACAGAGCCTAAAATTAGCCTTTAGAAACGCATGAAGGCCCGAAGTGTTTTAAAATGCAAATAAAATGGGGAAAAAAATACAAAAGCATCTTCTTCACAACGTTGAAAACCAGCAATGACTGGAATTTTCATATACATTCCCAAAAGATTATACATTATCCTTCTTCGGGTAATCCTACAAAAGCTAAAGAACATGTTATTTTTCACTCCCAAGGCTTCATAAAGAATTATATAAAACCAGTGATGCACCAACTGGACTAAGTAATAGGAACCAGTTAAGCCTGAACACACAGCTGAACTTCAATGCTAGTTTATTGCATTAGATACAACAGCAACACTTCCTACTTGCTGTCCCCCAATATACATACATTTTGTTCAACATTTAATGGGCAAAACCAGGTGCAACATCTTATTAGCTATTTATATCATGTATTTTTAATTTTGGCAATTGCTACTGCTTAATACTGTTGTTTACACTTGACCGATCTACTTTTGTTTAAAGACAGAACAGCTAATACAGAGACAATTTAACATGCTTAGGGCTTTCCTCTTCCAATAATTCCTTCTAGCAAGTATTTGGAATTTCATGAAATACCAGCATCAGGATACTTTCTAGCCAAAAGTTTCCATTTTGTCTAGCTGCTTGAAGAGGTTCAGCACCAACAAGACCTGCTCTGCACCACAAGCCTGTAGAAGTTCCTGACCCAGTATGAGTACGAGTTGCACCTTGCCCCCGAGAGTCACAACCAATACAGCCATTCTTCAGGCACTTATCCAGTACAATGGTTTTGAATTACCGTTGGTTGCATTCAATATATCTAGCAGCAAACTTCTCCATTAATCTATCGATCTTCTGGGCTTCACCTGGCAGACGAAAACCTTCCAGAAATATACGCAGAGCAGAGACAAAGTCTTTTCCACAGAAATCAAGCTGGTCTACATAGGCATACATCACTTCCTTGTTAAACTTGTTGCTTTCCCCAAGAAATTCCCCTACTTGAGTCTAAAAACACAAAAGACAGTTATTACTGTGTAATCCAACTGCCAGCTTTGCAAGAAAGTTTATAGTACGAGAATTGCACAGCTGTCAGTTTTGTAAGACCGATACGCTTCACTGAGGGGGCAGAGCAACCGTTAGAGGAATGACAAGAAACCAGTGTCATTCAAAGTGCCTTTACTCTGCATATTCTTGCTTCCCTCAATCCCCAAGGCAAGACCTGAATTACAGAGGAGCCAAAGAAAGCTGAGCTGTGCCCAATCTCACATGCAGCAGAGAACGCTCTGCCACTGCAGTACATGATATTTCTTTGCTGGCAAGATACCTACTGCTCATGCGGATATAGATAAAACACATGCTCCCACTTCTGGGGAATGCCTTCAGCTACTTTACTAAAAAGCCTGGGACAGCAAATAAATAGAAGTTAGCATTGGTATTAAGAACCTTCATTAGAACCCTTACACTTTCAGTTGCCTATTAATGAAATATGAGCTAAAGAGTAGGTGCATGTAGATGTCAAAAGACAGGGGAAAAAGATGGGTACAAGAGTATAAGTTATCTTAGGCTGCACATAGTCTTACAGAACAGAGGCGTTCTTCTTGGTGCAAAAATTGTGCAATGTCCTCTGCTGTAGTACCAAGCATTCCCTGCTCCTGTAGATACTGTATCCCTCTCTTTGGTTTTTTATTAAACCTGTTCGGACAAAGACATGGGGAAATTAAGACATACAACTGAAAAGTATCACAGCCTATAAAGTTTTAGTTTTACAGAGCCCTTCTAAACCAAAGATTCTGTGATGTAGCTCTGTTTTTTTTTCTAGTTAGAAGAGTGTCAAAGAACAGGTAATAAATGTATTAACTGTATTGCACCATAGGCTACATCTCATAAGGTACATTCAGTTGCTGATAACCTTAGAAATTATTGCTGGAAAACTCACTTAAAAACTGACCCTTTGGAAATAATAAAAAAATAGAGAATTTCCATGAAGTGTTAAAAATGTTGCTGTTCAAGACCTTTTCATAGCGTTTACAGACATGAAGACCTTCAAATTAATGAAAACAATGTAAAGCATAGCTGGACAATGATTGAATTCAATTTCAATTGAATTGAAAATCTATTGAAACTGTATTTCAATAAAAGACCACAAATGGTGTAAGAGCTGTAAGACATTAAGCCTGCTTGCTCAAATCAGTTTCTCTCTAGGTATACACACTTTCCATTCTTATGTGGCTGAACCAGCACAACAGAAATCTGTGAAACCACCCTCCACTCCACCCAAGACTTTACTGAATGCCTTTTAACTACAATAGCCTCCAGCGTTAGCTTTTGACAACAGAAGGCAAGAGTCTTCAGCACTGAGATCAATTTATAAGTGTCCCTACAGGTTTGACTGTGTAAGACCCTAAGAAGAAATATGGTTGTACACAGATTTTTTTACTACTGAATGTTTATTTTCCTGACATACTGGACTTACAGTTCTATCCCATGCTCAATTATTTCCTTTTGTTGCTTGATGACTTCAAATTGCTCAGGATCGTCTGGGACAGCAGTCTGGGTACCAACACTTCCAACTCCTGACGACACAGTGGAGTCCAAGGAACTGACACTACTCCGTCTCCCTCCACTCTCAAGGCATTTACCTTCAGCCATTTCTTGCTCAGATGGTTTATAGGAACCTATTTATGAACAGGGCAAGACTTACATTATCTTGTTCAGTCAAAAGCTTTTAGTTATAGAACTTTTTAGTAGAAATTAATGAGTCAATCTTCCTGTTTTACCATGTATAATTTTTGGCAGTCTACATTACATGAAGATGCTATATTGATGCAATTCTAAAATAATCCAACTAAGGTAGAGAGCAGCAGCAGCTATGGAGAAATTCTTGCACTTCAACTTAGTAACTGCAAGATTTGTCACATCTGGTTCTACATAAGCCAGCTTTTACAGTGTAGAAAATGGCCTGGCTAGAGCTCTTAAACAGAACCTGGTTATTTGAACCAGACACACAGAGTCCATTACTGCAACAGCATTAACAATTGTTTGCAAAATACTTCATTGGTGTAAACAAATAATTAGGTAAAAGCCTAGCATCCACACTTCCAAATAGCTTCTAAACACTGAAAAAGCATGAGGACAAACTTATTAAACAAATTAGTCTTTCTGTAAGGAAACCACCTTACCCAAGCTAGCCTGATGATTGGGGTTCACATAAAGGTCTTTGCTCCACTCTACCATACATTTTAAAATAGAAACCAAACATTCAAGTCCTTTTTTCCTCAGGCTTAATTCCTAAAAAAAACAAAAAACAAAAAACAAACACCAAAATGAAAAAACACAAACCAATATATGTACATCCACAAGTTTCTAGAAGGCATTACATCACACCATTCAAATCTTCACAAGGTCATCAGTCAGGGGAAACCTATTGATTATACAGAGTTTCTGCCCCTTAACTATTAAGGCTGAACACATCTGGGCCAAAAGCAACCATAAGTAGACTGACACCAGAACACACTCCAGCTGCTTTAAGCAGATGGTCTATTCACAGCTGATGAGTACAACCAAGGGGCAACACACACCAAATCCTAAAAGCAGGCCCTTTGTTGTATGAATTATTGTGACCATCCGCTGAATCTCTACAGTGTCAGATCTCTCCACAAGCAAGACCAGTGTGTCACTATCTCAACTGTACAATAAACAGTTCTATTCAAAATCTCAGACAAATATGTCCTGGCTTTTACTTTCATTTACTGGTTAAAGGACCACGGGGAGGGGGGCGGGGGGGGAAGTAAATAAATAAAAATTTTTTTAAAAAGTGCAAGCATATATACAATTCTAATTGAAAGTGTGAGACGCACTTAGTTCTGAGACCAATGCTGGCACCAAGTTCACCTCCACCCTTAAAGCCACTAGGCTGGGCTAGAAAAACTGCTGTAGGACACAGCCAACACCAGAAATATCTGTTCTTGCTGAAAGCAGTCTGTACTCCACTCTCCCTTGAAAGATGAGGAAAGTATAACTTTAAAAATAAAATACTTATGCTGGAGATATGGCACAAGACCTTGTGAAAAGCAAACACAAGATGAAGGTACTGCTGGTTCATAAGTCCCAGAAGGAAAGTCATTTGAGCAAGGCAGTGGAAGGCTCATGTGATTCTCTCTCCCATGGCAGCCCAACAAAAGAACCCACCACAAGCCTAATCTCACAATGCAAATATGCAAGAAAATCACCAAGTAAATTAATTGTACTGCTTCAGCATCCAATTGCAAACTAGCTAATTGATAGAAAGTAACATCAGTAGGTTACAGACCACAGAAACCACTGGAAGTGTCAATAATCATGCAGAAACAGCACCGTTTATGAAATAAAAAATAAAAATTGTACCTTATCTTCAAAGCTGTTTTTCTTACCTGTAAAGGTGTCATTCCCAACTCATGCCCACTTCGTCCCTGTGCGATTTTGGACAAATCATTTACAAGGCGTTCAAATATATTAGCAGCATTTAAGTCACAGTCATAGTTAACATAAATATCCACTACACACTGGGCATCTTGAAAATAAAAGAAAGTGCAAGTATTAAGATTCAGTATATTAGCATTTTTAAAAGAAGTCAGCCAGTTACAGCAGGCACATTGGCTTAATGCAGATATTTAACACATGCACTACAGGATCAAATTCAATTTTTCACATTTAAACAATATACGTGGCATTTGTCTTCAAAATAATTTTCATCTGCTGCCAGAGGAAGTGACTACTTTTCACAACAATGGAAATACCTGCACAAATTCTAGTTAAAGTCTGAATCACCATCCATTTGTGTTCAAAGGAGCTTGAAGAAGTTTCTAGAATATTCAGGAAGATTTCTTTGAAGAACACCTGCAAAATAGATGAGATAGAGGACTTGACAATCTGAAATTTATTAGAACTGTGTCAAACACGCAGATTAATTTATATTCAGTAATTTTTCTTGAAGAGTATTATCTCATGCATATTAGAATTTAAATACAGTAGTAATATGCTAGTTTAGTAAGCAATCAAAACTAAGATATTAACTTCTAAGTCCCAGTTGGCTTCTTATCATTGCAGTATTTTTATTTGAGAACTAGAGCATCATATAAATGATAGATAAAAGTCTCTCACCTCAATCTGCATTTTTAGATGGGTCTTAAAATTTGAAAGCAGCGTGAGAAAGATGGCAAGAGAGAGCTCAAATACATCAGGAACAGAAGAGACTCCATTTTTAGATAATGCTACACAAAGATATTGCTTGATTGCATTGATGAACATTTCATGTGTCCTGAAAACTGGACCAGCATTCTGCAGTACCGAGAGAAGAAGCTGGAGAGACACTATCTTAGAACGCAATTCATGGGATCTAGAAGAAATCCAACATTAAATACATTTTCATCGTATTTCTGAATACACACTTGGATTCAACACGACCACTACAACATTTCTTCCATGTCAAGAAGAAATGACTGCTCTTTTAGTTTGCTTCAGGGCAGGGGGCAGGAGGGGTGGAAATCAGCCTGTGAGAGATTTTGGACAACATCTATAATTTTAATTTGGAGGTTTTTCCAGGAGTATGAACATGTTAGACTAGGATAACAGATGAAACTCAGTGCTACCAAGAAGCATTCCCCCACTCCCCTATCAAAAACTTCACAAATACTATCGTCAAGGCCACTTCAGCTGATAAGAAGGCCCATAACACAGAAAACAACCCTCAAGTGTAACTGTTTAATAAACTGAAGCAAGTTTCAATCCTAGATTCATCAAGAGAACTGGATGAGCTAAACAAGGGCCTGACAGATGAATTCTGAATACCTGTTTTACTATACAGCAGCTACTTAACTGTCTCCAAAAGCTACCTGAAGAGGACAGTGTAATAAATACAGTCTGATTACTTGGGATCTGGTGGTCCATCACCAAGTGGTTTCATTGAGAGCTTGCACAACGACCTGAACACAAGGAAGGCATCCTTTTGTAGAACATGGGAAAATTTGGCAGCAGCTTGGTGTCCAGATACATCTGTTTCCTTGAGAACAAGAACACATTAGATCCTCAGTGAGACAAATGAACAGAGCAATTAGGAAGAATCGACAGCTTCTCCGAGAATTAGCTACAGATTTTTTAAAAAGGGTACATTTGCCAAAATTTAAACTAAACCTGAACAGGACAAGTGATCTGGATCTTTTCACACATGTTGACCGACCCTTCCCCTCCACCCCCACCCTGTGTTAAAATACAACATAATCAATTTTAGAACAGTTGTTTTCAGTATCTACTTAAATTGCACTTGCTGCTTCCTTTCTGAACATGAGCAGGACGCATACATTAAAGCTTCTGTCCCTTCCCTCCCCAAAATCCCACTGTATTACCTGGCATGATAAAAACATTTCTCCTTTCCTAAATATACATTAGCATCCAGTGAAGTTATTTACCAGATTATCAGTGGACGAAACAGATTGTCCATCATCTGGAATCCCGTTCGTTTGTATGTTTTCATTACTAGAGCCAGAAAGAACAGTATCTGCAGTCTCTAAAGCAGGTAGAGCCTTAACTGTTTCTGTTACCTGCTTTTCTTCAGCCACTAAAGGGGAAAAAGGAAAATTAAGATCACCCACAGAGCTTTTTTTATCCCATGACTTTGTGAAGTTCTACAACCAAGTGGGACAGAAGCAGCACTGATAAACTAGAGCTTCTCACCTACCTGCAAAAGAATAGTGTGAGACAATAACAACCTGGTTTTGTTGCCATAGTAGGTGTTCTTGACAAGATACTTAGTCACAAAAAAATAACTTCCATGCTTTTATAATCACAGGAATAAAAGTTTGGCAATACACAAACATCTATTTTACTTCAGAAAATTTTGCTACCTTTTACAGCTGACTTGACCACATCTTCCAAGATGCCTTTAACCATTTCCTTTCCTCCATCAGTTGTTTCCTCTAATGAAACAGAGATTAATTTTGAATTTAGTACTTTTATGTAGGAAGAAGGTAGAAAGGAGAAGCATGACAAGAGACAGAAGGGTTAAAAATTACAGATTTTCTCTAAAAGTTCTCCTCTAAAGCCACTTCCAAAAAGTCATACAAAAATACTCATTGATGTTATTTCCACTGTTTAAGACAAAGCACTGATATTTTTAATGCAGCAATTTTGTCACTTGTATTTATCAACTGTTACGAACTTCTCATTTTGGAATATCCTATGTTTCTAATTTGGATTCAATATATGGTTATGATAAGTTCTTCATAATACACATTATTTTTATCACAAGACTTCAATTACCTCAAAGTGATTCTGTCACTTCCTACATACTATGATTATTCTCTTCCTTTCCCTCCCCTTTATCAACCTAATCAAGTCAATTTCCATTATAATTCTATATACATAAACTATATATAGTTGTATGAGAACTCTAGAGAAAACAAGAGCCTTTCTTCAATGGTTATAATGTTGTAGACAAATTAAGGATGGCCTGTATACTCGAAATAACCACTGAGAAAACCTGAGTGTGATTTGAGCCAACAACCCCCATCACTTCTGCACAAAATAGCCTAAAAGAGCATTTTCAGATAGGAAGACTGTAACTAAAAGCAACAGACACAACCTATTCTTGTTCACCTGATGCTGGAAGAGCCAGATCCTGCTCCAACTTCACGTCTCCATTTTCTGCCCTCTCAGGCTCACCGTTAGTTAATTCTGCACTGAGAGGAGCAGTGGGTTTGCCCTCCTGATAGCTGTGTTTTAACTGGCCAATCTTCGGAGACTTGGACACCACTTGAATTGCAGGCGACTGGGATTTTTGCTGATTTGCTTTTTCTACTTCTCTGGATTCTTGTACCTTGAAAAACCAATGTGTAAAAGTTAATCTAAGGCATAAAACATGATAAGGGAAAACACATGTCTATGATGACCGATGTTCCTTTGCAAATTCAAGTGTTATCAAGGAAGGAACATTGATAATAACATCACTTGACCTGTCAAATTAAAAAGATACTCTTCAATCTTATTTTAAAAGTATCCCATCATTTGTTTATAGAAAGCCATTTGGCAGAAAATAGTGTGAAAACCTACTGTGTTACCAGCAATAAGCTTGATATTTTTAATCAGTCAGTATGCTTCAGTGCAAGACTTGAGAGGTTTTTTTTAAAATTACTAATCAATAGACATTCAACTACAACGACAGACCCATTCAAAATAATAATAAAAAGTTTTCTATTCATTTGTCAAGCCTAAACATTGGAGATGAGCAAAAGTAATAGTTACATACAGCTTGATTTTCCATCCGTGTAAAAATGACATTTAACATCTGTGTAAGGGTAGCTTTGGCAGTTGTCTGATTAATAAGATTTTTACTGGCCAGATAAATGTTGTAACAGGTTCTAACAGTCTGAAGAATTGTTCCTTCATGAATTTCTATATACGGAGATGTTACTGCAGTGAGGAGTGCCTGAAAAAGTCCATAACACAGTAAAAATTAAATCTAAGCAAGCAGGCAACAATACACTTCATGCAGGTCTTCCATAATAACCAGTGGGTCTGTTATGAAACACATATATCTGTAAGACTTTGTAAAGAACTTCTAGTTCTCTGAAATGACATTTCAAATCAAAGACAGTTTAACAGAACTTCCACATATCTCTGTTCTCTCCTGAGCTGTTAAAGGGTTTTATCACAACTAGCTTTCCACTAAAGGAGATATTCCACCTCCAAACAAAACAGTTGTTACATTCTGTGGCTAATTTCTGTGAAAGGGCCAATTGGTCTACGCTGTCAAACTAAATTATTAGGTTTACCAACTTCTAACCTCAGCTACATTAGCCCAAGTAGATTTCAGAACCAGAACACACAGCACTGATACTACTATATCTGAGAACATATACTGCAAGTGTCTGCAAAAATGGACATGAGAGCAGACAGGCTAGAGCAGCAGGCCATGAGACTGCATCCCAGTGACAGTGCTTTCAGTTGAAGGCTGACAGCAATTCACTGGCCTAATGAATGTGGGCATTACTGAGCCTAGATGATGAACATCACGCTGCCTGCAAGATAAAGTATCCAGGCCATGGTTCATCCCAGAGAGAATGACACTTACAAAGAACTGCCTTATGTTCTGCTTGACCAAGGAGAAATACATTTAACATACCAAGCCTGACCTTATGACAACCTCCCGAAATTCAACAACACATCTAACAGTGTAAGAAATTTTTTTCACTTACAAAATCAAAGACAGAGAAAGCAAATTAATATGGCACCAAAACAAACCAAATAAAATACCTTAATTATCTGCAGTTGTACTCCTTCGTCTGTTTGAGGACCCTGAAAACAGTTGCAAATGGTTTCAACTATTCGATCAATCAGTCGTTTTCCAGGAGCTCCACTGTCTGGAGCATTGCCAGTGATATGTCCATATGCAATGAGTTTCTAGGTAGAAAGACTGCAGGTTAGACAGCCATATACTGTTAACTAAAACACAGTTAAGTGTCATAAAAAGAGGGGTTTAGACAGCATACCTCACTTAACCAGTTTTAACACAAAAATTTAACACCATCAATAGTCTGGCTACCAAACACTTGGACTGTTTGCACATCTAAATAAAACAGATTTAGTCAGTGGATACATAAGCTTTTTCCACACAGATTACTTCTCCTTACTGTAATCAGACAAAATTTTTTAACATCAATTTTTGTACCTATTCACAACAGAAAGGTTCTGCCCTCAAATTGCATTCATTTTTTCTGTAAGAATCTAAGATGGAACAAGGTAGAAAGATTCCAGAGTCTGACCTCCCATCACATCAGCCCTACAAGAAACACCATGGTAAATGCTCCTTTTAGAGCACCGCAGATGAAGCATCTTTACTGAATAATGTAAGCATTCATGAGCTTCAATAAAGGCTTGCTTCACTATAAAACACACACACACATATATTTCTGGCTTTGACAAGATGCACTTTCAGCCAAGTCCAACAATAAGCTATTACACATGGTTTACGTGCCTAGGTAGCCATAGTGAGCATCTTCACAGCTCTGTGCACTCAGGACAGTATTATTTCTTGACTTTAAGGATGGAAACAGCACAAAAGATTTTGTAATCACATGTTTCTCCATTTCACTCTGTCCAAGATCAAACAGAAGAGTTACCTGTAAACAATCCAGTGAAGTACTAACAATGCGTGGAGACTTTGACTGGCAGGCCAGTTCAAATGGAAGGAAATATTTATCTGCTTCAATGAAGTTTGCTTTTGGTGGAGCAGCGGTGCCTTCTCTAGGTCACATAAAAAGAGTTATTAATTTTTCTAAAATGTATGTCACAGCAAACTACACTTCCCCCTTTTCTAAATTTAAAGCTGAATGCTACATAGCAGCATACAAATGTAATGCAAATCTCTCTCACACATACTTTCTTAAAGAAAGTTCAATTTTCTTTAAAAAATCAGTATTTTATCTGGTCTTTCACATATTCTTCAACTTAACTCTTCCTTCACTACACTCCAACACTGTTCTGGGGTACTTTTACACAACTTAGATGATAAATCTAAGTTATTCAAGTTAACTGAACAGGGCCCATATGAGGAACACCAAGCAAACAGAAACATATTTGGGGCTCATTTTAAATTACAGCACACTGCTGGAAAAGTGTTTTAAAATTTGGATTTAGATTGGTATTCTTGATCTAGGTAGCTAAGAGCATATACTATAAAACAGATGAAGCCTACTGCTCTTTATGATTTCCTATCAAGCTATATTAAGCCCAGTAAAAGGAAGTGAAAAACTAGCACGTTTCAGAAGTTTTGCAATTTTTTCATAGTGAAATTCAGAAGCAATTATGGCTTGAGTACCCATACCCACAAACATTCTGTAATTGGAACACATGGGCTATATCACGTTTTTGGCAGAAAGGCGTATAACTGGGTATTCACAAATTCATTGCTGTGATGTGTATATGCTCTTACATTTCTGCTATCAAATTATTCCACTTGCTGTTTTCTGCCACACTTTACAGCAATTAATTTACCTTTGCTTCTCCAGCTCCGTTTTTATTTCATCTGGAAGAAAGAAAAAATTTGACATATTTAACACTCAACATAAGTTATCATTATCAATAACACAAATAAGGAAAATTTAATCAAGCAAAGCTTTTTCAAACCAGAAGTCTTACACTTCAGTATTTGGTATTCCGTTTCTATAATATCTTCAGCTTCAGAGATCAGACAGTTACACTGATTATTGGCATATCTCAACTTCTACATGAAAAAGGTAATTTTTCCAAACATTCTTAACAAAAGATATCTTTAGAAAACACAGGTATAGTATGCAATTTTTAGTCGAGAGTCAGTCTGCATCATAGAGAGCTCAAGTCTGCAAAAGTCTCTAAGCCACTGCCTAAACCATTAGTTCAATGCATCAGACCTTCCTGTTAACTACAATTCTAGTTAGCCTGCATTTGTTAAAACTTCCCAGTATGACATCAGCTGAACAAAGTCCCAAGAGATAAGAAATCTTAAATGCATTCTGTCATTTTGCCAGCAGAGCTTTTTCTCCTTTTTTTAAAAAAATTATACTTTTAGGAAGCTTTTCATGAAAGTAAATACATTTTTAAAAACGTTTCTCATTTCTCTTGTATACGGAAGCAAATCACAAAGATCCTAGTATGGCTTTCTGAGGATTTCTAACACCTCACCATGACGCACAATACAGACCAGAACTGCACTACACCAAACAGTGCATGAGCACATACTGTGAACACCGACAACAAAATATCAAAAATAGCACACACAGTAAGGCTGCACAGCTCCAATAATTTGTAACACCACATGGAATCCTGTCCATCCCACCCTATCTTATGTGCCTGTAAATTATCAGGCCTACAAAAATGTCTTCAATTGCGAAGTTCATTCACTCAGTTCTTGTTCTCCACAACTCTGGGCAGGCACCATTGTTTGGGATCAGATGTTCACAGTTCAGATTTTTTCAGTGCTGTTTGTGAACCTCAATAATTTCTTCTGTCTCAAAATCATCAATACACAAAGCATACTAACAAACAAGGACTGCAACAAACACATACTACACAGGTTTTTTGCACAGTCCTACTGCTCAATACTCTATGCATTAGTCTTTGCAGAGTATGACTATTCTGTAGTATTACCACCCCTATTTTATAGGGAAAATGGAAACAAAACGCAGAGGAAACGTGTATAACTACGTGAGTGATAAGCTACATCCAGGACTGGGACTTGCTATTCTATCTTCCATATTCTCTCATTAATGAAAGTCAGTCTGACATCCATGAGCCAGGAATGATGTAACAGGAACTGAAGTAATACTATCCACCCTATAGTCAACAAAAGAACAGACAACAGAAAAAAATTTAAGAGTCACAGGCCCACAGTGCATCATGGCTCTGTTCAGAAGCCCACCATTCTCTAATCAAGTCCACCATGCAAACAATCAATCATCCTCAATTTAAAGGAGAGACAATGTTCACTTGACAGTATTGCACAAACCAGTGGCAAGGCAATAAACTGAGCCAAGCGCACAGCCCCGGTCCCTGGGAGTTCAGAATCAGAAGTAACTTTGCAGCTCTGTGACAATGCAAACCCAGCATACTAATCCCCTCATATTTCAGGCTTCAATTGGTAAGGAGAGTCAACAGAACGGAGACTGGTGATTAAGAAATACCCAAGATTTCCCATGCCAAACAGACAACGTAAATCTTAGCACAACAGCACTTCTTGGATCACTGTTTTCTTCATTCCAGTATCCAGCTGGCTTATCAACAAGATGGCTAGTCAGAAGTTCGATTCAGCAAAAGTTTGAATTCAGTGCTCTTGATTTTATTAATTTCCTCATCTTTAACATCACATTATGATCCACAGAGCTATTGAGAACATACACTAAAGGGCTCGCCCATTTACCGTGTCCCTATCTAGATTTGTCTTACTATTGGAGCAGCGTATTCCTGTTGCCTGCAAGAACTGGCTGCTTAAAACAAGGAGTTTTCTGGGTATCTTCACACGTTCAGAACACTTAGTCCTGCCTCCAGGTCTTGGCAGACAACGGTGTATTTTAGCTATAGCCAGAATTCCAAGTACAGCAAGGTGCCAGGGTGTAACACAGTCAATGCTGTATTTCAGACACCCTGTAGAAAAACTAGGATTTACAGTTTTTTAATGATTGCAAAAACTCACCAATCTCTGAACTAAGGTTATTTTTACAAAGCAGAAAGACTGCCCAAGGTAGCCAGGTGGTCCTCCTTGCACTAAAAATTATAATATGTCTAAGTCTGGAAATTAAAGGTTTCCTTGACTTGATAATGTTTTGGTCAAGTCAGACTAGACACCTTTTCAATATTCACGGATATTTCTATAGCATGTAAAACAGAAAACTGTTTTACATATAAAAGAATTGCTGCATTTTTTTCCCCCACTGGCCGATCAATAAAGTAAATATCATCAGAGCTACAGTAAAAACCCCCAAATATATTTGATAGATTTAGCTCAGTAAATGTGAGCTTTCTTTAGGAGCTTACTTGTTTGCACATTTACCCACTTGCTAATCCTCCTCAGCAGCTGCCACTACAGAACTCGTGCACAAGGCTAACTTTTTTAATCTTTGAGCTGAGATTGAAACCCGTTTAGCGTCCACTAGTCTGGTCAGCTATTACTCAAAACTTGTCTCAGTTCATCCAGTTCAATTTAGGCATCCTTCTCTCCACCGCACCCGGCTTCCAGTGTAAGGAAAGCTGAAGGTCATACACACCATCTTCATTCTGTCATATGATTTTGTCAGAGGTGGACAGGGAAGGCTTATTGGGGCAGGTGGCGTGGGGTGGTGTCTGTTGCTTT
>NW_020799125.1:8174236-8179039 GCF_003259725.1 Athene cunicularia
GGGGGGAAGAGTCAAAAATATAAAATACTCACCTGAAAAATTGTTTGTTAACAAAATTTCAAACCACAGTAGAAATATTATAGCAATGAGTCCACCCAAGAAAATAAAAAAGTTATTTTGTAAAATTTAATACATGTAAAAAGGTTTCATTGTTAGGATATGTTATTCTCAGCTACAGAAGAGCACATTCCCACATTTAGGGTGTAACCAAGTAACACTATTTTTTTCCAAGTCTCTATATCCTACTGAAATAATTTTCTTTCAGAGAGATCACTTTCTCCCCATAATGTTTGTTTGCAAAGCAGCATAGCAAAAAAGTTTTGAATTGAAACTTTAGCCTCTAAGAATACAGGATCATGCCCGTCTTTACTGACAGCTATATTAGATCTCGCATTGGAAAAATACGAAAGACTAGCATCCCATATTAGAGCACTGACAATTCACTCAGAAATACTCCATAAACTTAAAAAAAATCTAACCAAGGCCAGACCAAGTTCCCCACAATTTTATTATAAAAAGGCTTTTCTAAAGCCATATAAAAACATCTGCACCACAAGAGTACTTTAATAGATAGTGCTGTCAGAAAAGAATAAATGAGGAGGCAAAAGGAAGTTACAGGCATGCCTCTGCTACTGATTGCATCAAAACAGTTTGGAAATCTCCACATTTGAAGCGCTCATTTGGTGGTCTGACCACCAAAAGTGAGTGAAACAGAAATTGTTACCTAATTGAAGTCTGTTGCCATGAACAGCTTGCCAAGCCCTGACCAGGCACTGGCAGCTTCAAGAAACCTACTGTCACGGTCACTCTCCCCTTCCAGTTATAGGATTAAGGGGCACAGCTCAATTCCCTTTCACAGCTGCAGAACAGTCTGAATTTTGGTCAGTGCCTGGTCATCACAGCACAATGCTGACTCCTCACTTGGTGCTTTCAGCACTAGAGCTACCTGCTGCCCTCACGTATCAGCATACACTGCGTCTACTTCAGCCAGAAACACCTTCAACTCCAGGCGCTATGTGTGCTGCCCACTCAGACTTTCAGCATTCCTACCAGGCAACACAACTGGAATAACAAGCAAGGCCTCACAGGAATTTCTTCCAGAGCTTCTGGCCATAATAAGAGCAGGATGAAGCTTGTGCTGAGAGAACTACCATTCCAGAGTAGATGGAGGGTTTAAGTTTGCTTGTACTGAAAACTATATATTAAAATACATGGTGGAAATAATTGCCTGCCTGCAATTAGATGCATCTTATGTTAATGTACAGTCGAGTTTGTGTCAGTGGATGCAAACTAGTTCCTGTGCAGAAAATGGCCTAGGTTGTGTTAGCACAAGGACACAAGCAATGTCTTTCCATGGCTTGTCAGAACACCGGACAGCAGTGCCAATACAAACACCCTAAGCAGCAGCAAAAAGCTTCCCTCCCCCAAAGCGGGTAAAGTTACTGCATTGCCTAATTTCATACAGCCTTAAACACTTGCATCAAAAACCCCAACTCCCCACATTTATTGATTCTATTGATCTATAAAGAATCCTTTAGAAAAGGCTGCCACAATGAAACAAGACTATCTCCTCTTTGTCCCAGCGTTCTCAAAACATGCTAGCCAGGAGGCTACTAAACTAAGAAAAGCAAACTCATTTTAGACATCTGTCATTTATACCCAGAGACTTCTTAAACACACAACTAGATTGATTGCTAAGTGAAGGCATGGTTTAAGAGATTATTATTTTTTTTAAACTCATTAACAAGCTACCTAACCAAATTCTGTTGTTTACAAAGCTCAAAGATATGTACGTGGACATGCCTAGGCAATCAAAGGTCACATAACCAGGCTGGCTGCACAGTATGTCATTAAAACCAGTCCTAATAGGGCAAGAGTAATAGTTTATATGAGAGATCCAGGTACACAATTAACACTAGACCAATATGAACTGCTGTGATACACACTGGGTTACACTGTAAATTTTTCAGGATAGAGATTATTTCAGTAAATTTACCAAGAACCAGGTGTACCTAGAGCTCAATGTAAATGCTTATTAAGTGACTATTTTTATACAATACACTAGCTGTCTGTTGAAAACAAGTTTTCTTAAAAACACAGTTTTCTAAAGCAGAACAGAACAGCTTCTCTGTTGAAAACCTCCATTTCTCCCAATCTCTCCTGAGGCTTACTGGTACTGAGAGTACAGGATACAACCGTTACACTTACTGATGAAGCAAGGGACTGAATGAAGGAATCTATTCAAACTCTGCTTTCTCAATATTAACACTGTATATTTCAAAGGAGGGGGTGGACAGAGAAAAAAAAAAAACAACCCCCAAAACCACCACCGGGATCTGTTTTTGTTCTTTCTCTCCCACACTTGGTGTTTATGTCCTATTTGAGACTATGTTACTTCTCATTTCTACACAGTCATGGAGATACTTTGCAATTTGAAACTGCACAGTGTTAGTCCAGTGAAAGGTATACTACTGGGAAATGAAGAGAGAAAAGGGTAAGAACAGTTTTAAAATTAGAACAGATTAAAATTAGAATGAAAGAATACCTGTATCTCCCACCTAAGAATAACAGCAATTTTCAGTAGTAATTTACTTAAGTGCTCTGGAGTTGAACACATACAAAACAATAAAGAACTCATGTAAAAGACAGAGCATCATTCTCACAGTTTGAAACATGTTCCTCTGTCTCACCAAACAAAAAATTGAAAGCATATGTAATTAAAAGAAACACTACTGCTGTAACACTACAGCAGAAATAGTAGAAATAGTTACAGGTTAATTTATATTAGGTGGTTGTAGCTCCTCTATGTAGAAAAAAACTGCATCACAGACTTCCCTAGTACCGAGAGCAGATATCATTTACATAACCCGTGCCTATGTTGACTGGTTTATGAATGGCACAATACCTCAAGGCGCCATTAAAAAGACCATTGCATAAATAAGACTGTACAGCAAATGGAATTTAGTTAGAGGTAGAAAGGGATTATTCAAAGTATCACATGGAAAAAAGAAAAAAAAAGGAAGACAACAATTACCAGTTTCATAAAGTTAACTTTACACTTCTCTCAAACTGAATTAATTTTACTCAGAGTTAACTGGGCTTTTTTATTATTATTCAAAACACTGAAGCTTCTTTCCTAACAGTTTGCACAGATTATGAAGTTTGGTCTGAACTCCTCAGACTGCAAGTAACCTTTTTCCCACGTTTCCGAGTAGATTGACTATTACACAGGGCTTGACAATTAAACTAACAGTTTTGAAACTGAAGTCACAGTCTTAGTTAATATAAAGTATAAGCTTAATTAAACTTAAGTATATGTAAAAAAACCCCCATTTTTTTTCATTTGTTTAGCTTAATCTAAACAGTTTGGAAAAAAAATTACACGTAAATAAAAGAAACCACATTCATGTTGGCAACTTAAAATGATGCAACAACATTCGCTAAATGTAACAGCGATCCTTTAGTAGAGTAATCAAGCCCTGCTAGGGGCAGGACAGTTGGGCAACAGAAGGTTATCTATTCATGCTGACCTTCTGCTTTAGTCCAGGAAAGCACACAGACATTTTTTTTCCAAGCAAATTTAGCAAAAAAAGTGTCCATCATCACAAGCATTAACTACCCTCAAGTGGACTGTACCTTAAAATACACAGACACGGGATAGCTATAATCCAACATGCAAAAAAAAAAGGAGGCTATTGTGCAATACCCCTATCCCAAAATCATAATCTTTGATGTGTTAGCAAACATAAAGACCTTCACTAGCAATCTTTCAAGAAAGTTCCCTTTGTCACCCTCTAAATAGATCTACATAGCAGCAAAACGGGTTCACAGTCCTGTAAACGGGTTGGGTGCATGTTGGGGAAGAAATAAGGAAAAGGCAATAGGAAAAGTAGTTTCTAACTGCTGGGGCACACATGTTATACTGCTGCTCACAATGTCAACTTTAAATCATAATAAAAAAAACCCACCTTCTGTCTGATTACCTTTCTCAAGATATAGTATTACTACAATTAGCTCCTACCAATTTCTAGAAGTTAAGATTGTGGAAAGAAAAATGACAGCTATTTTTCAAGCTTGCTTTCACAGTGCATTGGACAGAACTTGCATCTGCCCAGTTTCCTTACATACTCAACCTGTCTTCTGTTCCAGATACAGCAAATGCTTCCAAATTAAAGGAAAAATATCGGTGCAAAGCAAAAAATCTCTAAGAGATATGTTACTTTTGCAAATTCTGAAGAAAGGCCACAGATAACTCCAACTGTAAGAACTATATACTGCTTTATCCAGCTTATTTTTTCCCCCTTCAGGATATACCATGTTTTCAGAACTTTAACACAGAGATCTGTATCATCCTCTTGTACTTGCAGGAGATTTCAGGATTAGTTCACCAACTTCACAAAAAGTATTTTCAGTTCTGCAAGACACCACAGATATTCTATGTATTTGGGTACACTGCTAACAGTTTTCAGCAAGTCCAACCGTGAACTGGAGATGTCAGATTACTAACCCTGGAAGATTTGAGATTCTGCAAGTCAAGAACCCTGAGCAGTCCGTTTCACAGTTTAAAAGATTAAGTCTAATCTTTTAATCTTTATTTTTCGTTCATCTCGAAATTGGCTCTGAAGTGACAAACTCAAATCCCTCTTCTTTCCTGTCCAGACCAGAACTTAATAAAACAGGTACGGGGGTTCCCCCTCACTGTGCGCGTCTCGGACTACAGAGGGAACTTTCCCCCCACTCCGAAGTCCCGAGCTCGGCGGGGGACCCGGCCGGCAGCCTCGCAGCAGGGGGAGGTAACATCAC
>NW_020799125.1:8179089-8206954 GCF_003259725.1 Athene cunicularia
CGGGCAGCGGCGGGCGGGAGCGTGGCACCGCGCCTCGCTGGCTGGGTGCAGTTAAACCGCATTAACGCCCCCTCCGGGCACCGCAGCTTCGGGCTTCTGGCTCGCTGATAAGCTGGCCATGGCGATCAGCGGGCGCACCAGCCCGTCTGTGTGCGGTGTCTGCGGGCGGGGCCTGCCCTGCCGCCCCAGGAAAGGGGGCTCCGGCACACCACGTGTTGGACTCCTCCCTTTTTTTTTTTTTTAAATTGTCCCCTTTTCTTGTCCCTACACTTCCTGGGGGCAAAACCCGACTAAATTCCTTGCTGTTACGCAGAATACTTGAGTGGAAATTGGTCTGTTGCATTTCAGTTACGAATTTCAGTATCGGTAAGAATTGCAAGTACAGTTACTGCTGCAATTATTTGTATTGATTGTTATAATTACTGAAAGGGGACTCATAATACTTATAATTCTCATTTTTATAATGCTTCTGATCTAAGCATCTCAACATTTTCATTATCGCCATTAGCTTTCACATGACAAGTCCTGTAAAGAGGCACTGAGAGTACATGTGAAAGGCCTGAAGTCATACAATAAAGAAGAATCACTAAAAATTAAATTTCAAGTCCCAGAAATTGAGACTCCTCTTACAACCTTATGCCCAATTGTGTTTTCTCCCTTTACCCTTTGGGCTATGTGGTGGGATACCTTACACCCCAAATCAAACTCCTGACTCTGAAAGCCAGTGTGGAAATAATCTGTAGAGGTGTTTTGACCCCAACTAGGAGTCCAGGGAGTCATAAAGGTTTTGTGATCCCCTTGGGTTAAATTAAGATGAAACGACACAAAACAAGTGGTTAAAATGTTTTACTTGCAGTAGAAACAACTTAAACTTGGAAAAGGATAGTAAGCAATGTGGTCTCATTGATAAATCTGTAAGAAAGAAAAGAAAGGAAAGAAAAGAAAAGGAAGGGAGAGAAAGAGAGCTAAAGAATCAGGATCATGATCACAGGTTCCAGTGTTGTCTCAGGTCTGGTAATCTTGAGTGGTGGGTGCACATACAGCAAAGTTTTCTGTCAACTTTTAAGTTCATCTTGTCAGCTGATTTGCATGCGAGACAAAGAGAGGCAAGTATTCCACAAACTTATTTTGGTGAGAGACAAGGAAAAGGTGGAGCATGGGTTCTACATGTGCCTTGGGATTTGGGTGTGTTGACCCTTTTGTGCAGTTGAATCTGTGGTCACAATCCCCCTCTATCACCTTTACCTTTTCCTCAGTTTTTGTTTCCAGTCATTGGCTCCATCAGGTGTTGGTTGTTTTCTTTCTTATTAGTCTTTTAGCTCTTCTTCGAGGCTATAGTCATAAATTAAAGTGTAGTCATTAACCTGAACATAGGATTTTATTCAGTCTACGTCTCCTCCCTTCGAGGCTTATGTAGGGAGTTTGGCTATACATCTGCAAGGGAGCGGAGCCATGCACCCTTCGATACACTCTGCGCTTCCCTAGGCAGATAATTCATTCCTTAGACCAACCACAAAGGCCACAGTTTGTCCTTGAGGCTTCTTCTGTTGATGAATGTTTGAGGGGTTAACTCCTTCATTTCCTCACAAGAGGTAATTTACTCCATTGACACTCTCCACCATAATCCGGCAACCATTGCTGGGACGCAGTCATCTCTTCTATGTCATCCCACAGTGGATTTCATCAAATTAAGACAACCACATCTAACTGAGAATACAGCTGCACATTAGATTGTCTAAACTGTAATATTATTTCCTTATTTTCCAGGCAGCAGGACTCTAATTCTTTAAAAGGTCATTAATGAGTCCTTAGTGTTAAGCTGTCAAGAGCTGCAATTTTTGTCCTAGAAACCACTAACAAAGGCTCCAAATCTGAAACACCTGTACAAAGCATCAGTTTAGTGTTATTTCACAGGGAAAATGGACAGGTGCTTTGTGATCACCTCTACTGTCCGGAGGTTTATGTGGACTGGTTCAGAGCTGGGAACTCCACTTGTATGAAAAATATGAGTTAGAAGATGGGAAATCAGAAATTATAACAAATCTGGATAAGAAGCAGGGAAGGGCCTCTATCTGAAAACAGTTTTGGTTTGCTAGTATCTGAAGACTTCGGTTTTCCTTGGATATCAGCAGTCCAAGTATGGGCCTGATATGAGTGTGGTTTCATGGCTTGTTATTAAATCATGATTTGTCAGGGTGTAACTGCCTCAAAAATCTACTAGTTATGTCTGTTCTCTTGCCAGCAATAGTATGTTCTGCCTCTTCTGCTACCAGAAAATGTACTATGTAAAAAAGGTGAGACACTGTTGGAAGGTTCTCCTTCTGAGAGTTTGTCAGATGAAGCTATCCTAAGGCAACCAACTTGAACTTTCTTCTGCACTGAGTGAATAATGTAAGTTCAGAATGAATCACTACTCCAAGTCAGAATCACAGAATGTGAGGCTGGGAAGCACTTCAACAGATCATTTAGTGCATCTCCAAGCACAAAGGCAGAACGTTGCCTCTTCATGAAAAGCTCTAATAGAGGAGGTTCCACAGCTTTCCAGTTAGTTGCCTCCAGTGTTTTGCTAACTATGCAATTAGGAAATTCTTCCTAGTGTCTGGTCTGGATGTTAACTGCTGTCCGCTAGCAGATGGAAGGACTCTATTACCATGGTGATGGAAATATCATAAAAAATAGAGACAAATAACGTAGAAATCAGGGTGTGAAATGCTTTTTTGAAAAAATGAAGACATCCCAGATCATGACTATAGTTCTGATTTTTTTTTCTACTGAAAGGGTCTTATGGTCTCGTTCTTTTTGTGTTTGTTTGAGCTGCTGGTCTCCTATATAAAATATGTTCTTTCCTGTTTTATAGATGTGCTGATTTCACTCTTACTGTAGCCTCAGTAGCATAATTGTTTTTACACTAAGAGTAGATTTCACCCTTAAGCTTTGTGCTGATAATTTGTAATGTATGCTTCTTTAGTAGCAACTAACTCCATTAAATATTGAGAAAAATGCTGCTGATTTCAGAATGCTGAAGTAGCCCATATTTTTTAGTGGTGTTTTCCTAGCAGGATTCAGTATGCTATTATTTTTAATAAGCTGTGTAATCGTTTTATCTATTTGCTGTTTATTTTTAAAGTATACTACACATCTAAAAGTGTTGAGTATTAAGCCATTACATGATGTATGGGGTATCCAGTTCCATGAAATATTTCACAATATCCTTTGGGTTTGTGAACATACTAAGGGTTAAAACCCTATTTGTATATCTTTGTATGACTATGTATATACACCTTAAGTGTGCCATTTCTGAGTAAACCTCTTGGGGTACCAGGGCATTGAGAGACAGTTTACTTGCCAGGTGGTTTAATTCACTTGCATTAAAGACTAAAATACAGATATTATTATGGGGTTTCATTGTCGTTTTCAAAACCTTGTTCCCAGAAGGTGAAGCCTGAAAAATCAGCTTTTCACATTAATGCTGATTCAGTGTGTCTCTGGGAGCAAATTAGGAAGGTGGCTTGCTGTGCATCTCATGACTCAGCTGCCTCCTTTAATTCCAACTCCCGGCTCCACTGTAGCTCTGCTATACTGCAGGCTCTCAAATCCTCTCCACGGAGCATCTCACTGACTATTTTACTGACCAGGCAACATCTAATTTAATTTGATCAGTTCTGAAGGGCAAGAAATTCAGTATAAACCTTAAAAGTCTCATTACTGACCAAAAAAAAAATGACAAAAAGGGACAGTATTAAATTTCTTCTGGCTAGTTTAATTTAGCATGACCAAAATAAGAAAAGGTTTAATATGTCTCCCTAATAGTGCCTGTCTATTAGAAAGGGAGCAATGGAGACATAGTAGACAAAAAAGAGAGAACAGGATCACCTGTCACAGAGTCAAGTACTTACATCGAGATCTCAGAAGTCAAAAGACAAACTGATTGTGCTTGGACTCAAGAGCCATTTCATTTCAGTGTTGAGATCTAGTGTCTTGGTATAGGTAAGAATATGCCTTAGAGAACATGATGGCCAAGTTAGAAGGGAAGATTTGGCTGATACACCTTAACCAGGAGTCAGACCTGAGTGAAAAATAGTTGTGTTGGGAAGGCAGTTGGGACAGAACGTTGTAGCTTCCACTAAGATTTTATTCTAAGTACTAATGGTAAGGAAATGAGACCTGTCTCTTGAAAAGCTACACGTTCAGCCATAACAATGTAAAATGTGTAGTTATTAGAATAAGGAGCAAAGAACCCCAAAATTAAGGGATACTTATTAAAAAAGGGGGCCTTCTCATTTACACTAAGGACTGTTATGATTATTTACCTTCTTGTGGACAGGTCCTTTTTATACTCTGAAGCTCCTAAAGAACCTTATCCTTCATTGTTGCAGATAATGTTCAGGTAAGTCTCTGCAGACTTACTGTTCTGAAGTTCTGAAGCCAGCTGTATAGTTTATACAGGTTACTGCTTAATGCTGTATAAGGATCCAGTGTTTGTTTTATTGTATGGATACATTAGACCTCCACATGCTAGTATTTTTAGATGCATATTCTTCTAATACATTCACAATCAGAAATGTGATTGCAAAAACAACCCCCAAGTACTGCCTGCATTTGCTATTGCTGTCTATACATCTGATTCTTCTTTCACTTACATTACTGTAAATTAAGGGTAATTCTACTGTTATCAGTGAAGTTACAGTAATGCAGAAGTGACATAATAAAAGGCAAATAAGGTCATGAATCTTTTTTGAGGGATGCTGACTAGTTATTGACACAAAAAAAGCTGTAATTACTGTCAGCAGCATTGCAGAACTAATTAAGTGGCAGAAACTCTTCATGTATTGTCAGCCAAATTATCAGTTCTGATTTTAGGATTTTTATTGTGGGACAGGATTAGTTTTCATTGGAGAAGTGAAAAAACAGGCTAGTTTTTAGGAAGTGAGTTGAACAGACAGTTTTACAGATTTTTTTTAAACTTGTATATCCAGAAAAAACCTTGTCTTTCAGATCATACAGTAGTATCTGAATTCCTAGGTGTAGGGTTACAACTGAGATTATGGTTTGGACTTAAACAAGACAAGAGTCAATGCTACGCTTCAGTTACAATGAGCTCTTTGTCTCTTAGTGGCATATGAAGAACATGAAGTTGGTGAATGGCAGGCTCTCCCATTTAAAGTTTGGTTATAGGTAGGCTCAAGTTTGAGACTTACTGAGGTTAAAGCAGGTGTCTATGGACTTTCACTAAGTAACAAGTGCTCATACTGGGAGATGGAATCTTTTCAGACTACTTTCACCTCCCCTTGTGATTTGCAACAGAATCATTACTGTGATAGGAATTTGGGTTGTGGAGCTAGGGGAGAAGGCACTCATATACATATAGTGCTTAGTATTAATAATAAGTTCAGGTTCAGAGTTAGGGAAAGGGTTAGGCCCTTGTAAGAGAGAAGAGCTAGCATTAGTGCTAGTGTTAGTCTTCAAGCATTTATTTGGCTAAATTAAGGCAGGAAATGTCAATAGGTACTGAAGTAGATTTAGTTTCAAACTTTGTCAAGGGTTGAGTTTTGGTCAGGATTCTCATTAGGACTGAAATACACTGGACTTTTTGCCAGGCCTATTTTACAAGGACAAATTTACATTAATTGAGGGCTGCTATCATCAGTGACTACAGACATATGTTTGTCAGGCTGAAAGCATTTGCTTTCTTCAAGTTAACAAGAGAATCCAGAACAGGTTTAGGGTTAGGATGCAGGTTAAGCTTTGGGTTCTAACTCCTTAAGGAAGGTTAGCCTAGAGTTTCTAATAGGTCTCTGGGTTCACGGTAGCACTCATACTACCACCAAAGCTTGCCAATTACATTCATTTTTGGAGGTGATAAAGGTCTTTTCTTAGTATTAGAATTATGGTCAAGGTAGAATTAGGGTTAGAGTTCAGACTTAGCAAAGGAAGTGAATTAAGGTTAGGCCTGAGTCTGAAAGGGGTGGCTACATGAAATTTACAGCAGGATCTATTGGGATGATGCTGTGTTCAGTTTTAGAATGTGTTGGAGATGGATTTCCTCATTAAGTTTAACATAACAAAGTTAGGATTGGAGTTAATGTTTGGGGTAGGATTCTGATTCTCTTTGTGTATACAAGGAATTGTTCAGAAAGTTGTTAAAAAAGCAGACAAGTTTACTGTTGATATCATCAGGTGTTGATGAACAATTGTTTTTTCAGACTGCTATAGGCCACTAGCTGAGAGCAAACAGTAAAGTTTATGAGCTCTAGACTTAGGGCTAGGATTGGGGTTAGATAATAAATTTGCTAGGAAAGATGAGCTAGGATCAGCCTTCATTTACTGGGATAAAATAACAGGTGTTTTGAGAAGTAGTATTAATTTTGTGGAGGAGGAGGACTGCTTAGTTATCAACAATTATCAACAAGGAGGATGTAGCTTAGTTTAAATATCAGTTAAGGTGATCTCTTAAATCCTAATTCAGGAAACTGAATTTAGTGCAGCAGCTGGAAAATTAAGAGGAACTTAAAGTTTTCCATATAGTTAGAGTCAGAGAGTTTAGTCCTAAGTTTAGGTTGTTAACTGTTACAAGTCAGCAAACTTAAATAGTTTGCTGACTCACATCCTTTTAGCAATTTCTATTATGCACGACACCAACATCATTATTATTTTAAACCAAAAGAGACAGTCAGACATCCATGCCAGATGGGACATCTTACAGGAAACAGTTTTGCATATACAGTATAATCTGAAAAAAAAAAATAAATATATGCCACTCCTCACTGGGTGCCATGTGCTGGAAATATCATGGTACGGAAAATTCAGGCATCTGAAATGGATTTGCAAATTCTTTTGTAGAAACAGGCATAAACAATATTAGGTGTTCTTTTGTGCCTAGCAAATTCCTTGGACTTGCCCCAGGAGAGTACAATGGATCCTATATGCTGCATATAGTTTGTTTATAGGACCTGTTGTTTCTGCTTGACTTCTCTTCAGTCTGTTCCATTTTCTCATCAGTTTGCTTTTGTATTACTTAGAATGTCCTAAGAAAACTCACTGTGCTATTTACTCACCAAAACAGCACACCTGGTAAGAATCTAT
The DNA here is from genome assembly GCF_003259725.1 of Athene cunicularia. Taxonomy (NCBI): domain Eukaryota; kingdom Metazoa; phylum Chordata; class Aves; order Strigiformes; family Strigidae; genus Athene; species Athene cunicularia. The sequence continues at coordinate 8,186,173 of NW_020799125.1, forward strand.
AGCTTATTCTCACAAATGTAATAAAATAGGAAATTTGAGGAACTGGAATGTGATCTTCAGGAGTACTCAAAGGTAGATTAAACTCTTTTGGCAGTACCACGATTTACAAAACCTAGGGGACAAGATAGCTCTCCAGCAGAGGGCTTCCCTCAGCCACCATAAAAGTGACTCAGAAATACTGGTATTTATGCCATAACAAGGCATTCACCCCCATGATGATATTCTGCCTGGGTTGGGGTCCATGACAAAGGATAATGGGTCTGTTATTTATATGCTTTCCTATTTTATTATTGACCTGTCTTTCACTTGTTTGTGCTATTACAGGTCTGCCGCTATGCACAGACGTGACAGGGATCACATGCTAGGAACTCCCACCCACCCACAACCAGAACCACTCTCATTTCTGTTTTCTTGAAATAAAACCCTCTTCCTCTTTGTTTCTTTCTCTCTTTTTCTCTTTTATAGAAATTTGAGTATTTTTAAAATACAAGCACATTCCTGGATAAGTTGGCTAAAGAGGAGTTAGCATGCAATTGGATATAGAGGCCAAGGATACTTGAATCATTTGAAACTAATGAGTTCACTAGATCAAACACTGCTTGAAGATTCAAGAAAAAAATGTGGAAAAGGTGGAGAATAGTTCTTTTAAAACCCTGTAATTGATAAGCAAGTGCAGCCCAATGGTTGCAATCTTTATGAGAGATTATGACCTTTTTCCATTACTCACATGCAAAAATGTTAGGCTGGGTATTATTCTGAGGTGTTCGCTGGGGCAATATCTTCTCTCACTGGGTAATATTCTGAGCACACATAACTAGAGACAACTAATTCCCACAAAGCTTTTTCCATGCTCACTTAATGTAAGGACAACAGCTGCAGAAGGATGGGTTAGTTCTGGGGGGGACCTTGTTGGGGTGTCAAGAATTTAAGACTATGAGCTCACAGAGCCAGACTGCTACTGAATAAAAAATGGTGTCTGCATGCAACATTGGCCTTTCAAAAGGCTCCTATCTTTCTTCTCCTGCCTGTTTGAAGCAGCACTTACTGCTAAAGAAACTTGTTCACATGTTTAGGTAGTTTTACTTTGCTTGACTGGAATCCATGGGTGTCTCTAGTTTGTATTTCATGGGTCACTTCATGCCTTCTTTCAAAACGGTTCACACTGCAGCAAGTCAGCAGGACTGACCCAAAAGTCAACTGGAGGGTATGTTGCAGATTACAGTTACCCAGGCAGACTGAGTGGTGTAATACGTCCTTAAACAACCTGTGATCAGGTGTTGCGAGGCAGCCGTGTAAATGGAAGGCCACAGCCAGTTGTGTGGCTGCTATTCAGAGGCCGCACAGATTAAACCGTTTAGTCTTATTCGCACAGAATACTCAGAACTTCTTCTCAGTATTCACACTGGGAGAAGCATGAACATGAAGAAAGCACTGCTTGACACAGCTAATAGAAAGTTTCCCGACAGCTTCTTGACTAGAATGCTTCAACACAGACGATTCAGTGGTACAGGGAGGGATCTGCCTGCACGTTTGCAGTAATGCTACAAAAATGCAATGAACCAAAGGGTACAAAATGAGAATAAATTCCATTCAACATTGTGACAAGCCAACAGTCCACAGCATGGCCTGATTCGCTAGGGTTCACATGGATTGCACAGTGCAGAAACAAAAAGCTTTCACATTTTCTAAAACACTTTACATTCTTTTTATTTGCCTCTCGTGCCTGAACTGCCCTTATGGGTTTTCAAACCACTTCTGCTCAGTGCAATCTATTCATCCAGCTAGGGAATAGAAACATTTCCGTGCAATTTACGTAACCAACTAACATGATCAACTTGAATTTCAAATATTAATTGTCAGATGGAGGCAATGACAGAAAGTGACAGGCATAAAATAATCTATAGACAGAATAGATATATATTTTCCCCTCACAATGTATCATCATGAAAAACTATGATTCACTTATAAATTCCAATTCTTCAGGCACCATAGAGAAAAAAAAAAACATTACGGAATCAATACACAGAATGAAAACCAAGCCCCCAAACCTGCAGAAAACAAATAAAAGAATTTGAAAGACTGCCTAAAATCACATCTACTTGGGAGCATTCGATGGAAAGAAAAAACCCAGGCACCACCCATAAGCAAAGCATTCCCTCTGACTTGCTAACCTTTGATCGTAGCTCCTACTGATGTCAGTGTAAGGTTACTGCCTCTTTGAAAATCAAACCTGTTATTTAGGTGATCATAAATGCTATTTGAATTTATCCTAATAGTTAGATGTCGTAGCATCTGGAGTATTGTTACAGCTGGGAGCACATCCGCATTGGGCTTACTAATTTGGAAAAGCCAAGAGATCTGGACGCCCATGCCGAGTAAGATTGGCAGTTTCCGATTATGACATTGTTTTCCTTCGGAATTGTGTTCTTAGGTTGGTTTATGCTTTCTTCCAGCCTTAGCACTTGTTAAACAAGTTTTCTTCACATGAGGGCGCTAAAGCCCCAGCTCCGGAAAGGCAATGCGCGGCTTCGGCTCGCCAGCGGTACTGCTCGGAAGGGTCACAGGACAAAACAAAACAAAACAACCCCCCCAACAACCAAAAACAAAACCAAAAAGACCACTAGAGTGTAAAGAATTATTTTGAGTTACATATATTAACAGGATGAAATCTTGGGTGCTAGAAGTGGAAAGGGGCTATTGTCACACGGGTTGTAACGGCTGGCTGCATGCTGCTGTCTGCCTTGGATCAGAAGATGACCAGGAGCTCGTTCAGGAGTGTCATATCTGTGATCAACACCTCTTCCGCACAGGTGAGCGGACAGATATATGCCAGAGTTAGCCCATTCAGGTGAACCTGAAGTTTTTGTTTGTATCTGCCTCCCTCAGACGTGATCCTAGTCCCTCCCAATCCATCTATGTCTGAATTCAGAGCTACCCCTCAGCTCGGTTTAGTTCCAGGAGTTAATATGTAATTCAGCAGCAGATCTGGTCCTCTCACAGATTTAAAGAATTCTCTTCATTCAGATTATCTTTCTTTTCCCTCTGGCTTCTCTTTGAAAGGCTTTTAATGACATTAATCTACACAGTAGTCTTTTTCTCTTTTATTTTTAAAAGATTTATAAGCAGAGCACCTACTTTCTGTCACTTCTTCACAATTGAATTGTCATTCAAGCTGTAAAATACCAGCTAAACTCAGGAGGTAACAAAAGCAATATTCCACTGATGTCATAAGCAAAGCCACTTTTCATAGCTAAATCACATATGACTAATATATTGGTTATGCTGATGTGCAGGGTTGTAGTTTAAATGTTTCTAATGACGTTCTGTAACTATTTATATGACTACTGCTTAAGAATAATCTCTCAGTTCATTTGAAACATTTACAGTCTGTTTGAGCTAGGAAATTACTTCCCACCATGGGTTCAGATATTTTAAACCCCCTTGTCCTCCTGAAATTTTTCAGCTGTTGCTTGATTTTGCTTGCAATACTATATAAATGTGAATGCAACAAGAAAGGATGTATTAATTACTACACATGCAAAATCCCAGCCTGAATGAAGGGTTGCTGTAAACTGTGGGTCCTTTCAATGCTGATTGCATTGCTAACATTTTTCTGCTACTGATCATAGCACTTTAGCCCCCCTTCCTGGGATAAAGGCAGCATATGTCCCAGATGACCCTCAGCTTTTGAATGCATGCAACAAATTACAGGGGATTTCACTGATTATGTGCACATTATTTCCTTGTAACTGTGGATCTCTTTCTGCTCAGACCTCGCAGCTTTCTGAGTGATTAATGCTGTGACCTGGCTTGTGGCCTCTTCGCAGAGCAATGGCAATGCACCCATGCTTTCTGAGTGTGTGAAAATCAGGTTACTCAAGGTCTCATTTATGCTATTAAAAACTAGATGGCTCAAGTCCTCGTGTAGTTAAGCACAAACACTGAGGTGACCATGTGGAAGAGTAAGTCTCCCTTCTTCATTGTGGGGCTTACTCAGTTGCCTGTCCTACTGACTGTCTATAGAAAAGCAGTTTGTCTTAGAGAAGCTAGTTTTCCACCCACTAGCTATGAAACAATGAGCTCTGTGTGGTCACCTGAATTCCCACATTTCACCGAAGTGGACTTGGAAAGATGGCAGGAGATTATGAGTGCAAAACCTGTCAAAACTGAGAAGCATGAAGGCTCCTTCTAAATGTGCTTGTATGCCCTTTGACAGGTGGGAGAGTTGTCTGCATTTTTTACTAAGCAAGGTATTTCCAGAATGTCTGTGATTATGGACTTGAAGAAATGAAGAAAAAAACTGTAAGGGAAAGTGGTCAGAAAGGGAATGAGATAAATCACCTGAAGATCTTGAACTGTCTTGGGTCTCCTGGGAAGAGAAAAGCGAGATACTCAATGAACATGTCCTCCTACACTGCACATTAGGACAGCACTGCCAACAGTGGCCGTGTCTGATACTGATCACGGTGGGGGACATAAGCAGATACACAGCCTTGTCCCTATTCCATGACATGGAAGCCACACTGCAATAAATGAAGCCAGAGATACAGTTACATTCCCTTAAACCTGCAATATACTGGGCCCTGTCTACAGTGGATTCATCTAATCAACATTCTTTTTAACTCCAGTATTGATCAGTGGCTTGTATCCACCCAATGATTTTATACCAACTGAGCTGTTTTCACTGACACTCGTGTCAGCACGTCTGAAAAAAAGAGAAGATTTTCAGAAGAGAGTGTATCTGATTTGCATACACAGTTACGGAGGCAGAACATAAATCATTGAAATTTATCATTACTGGCTGCTTGTGACACATTTGTTGACCAAATGGCATGGGAGTACCAAACCTGAACCAAATGCCTATCAGATACCTTGCTTGGGGGAGAGAAGAAAGACTTGCAAAAATAAAAATGTTACAACTATGTACCCAGATTACACTGAGCTCCTGCCAGGCACTGTAGAAATACACAACAAACCCCAGATTCTGCCTCCAATTAGAGATGTGCATAATAAAATCTGTGATACCCTATTTTTGTAATATGGCTGCTTTCTTACAGTAAACTGCATAAACACCTGCATGGTAAAACTCTGCCTTGTTCTTAGTATACAGTATGGTATGTCTTTCTGTTTCTGAAAGTTTTAACAGTTCCCATATAAGGAGATACTTGTTCTCATAATAACAGACAGACACTTAACTTTTGGTGTTGTCTTGTCCCCGCCTCTTTCAGACCACTATGTATCTATGGTATTTTATTCTTCACAGAAAATTTCAAGTGCTTGCAACGGCTTCATATGCTTGTCATTTTACAGTGCAACACTGGGAGTTTAGAAATCCATTTAGTATTGGCATATGGTTAAGTAATACCTTACTATAAATAATAAAAAAAAAAAAAAAAAAAAAAAAAAAAAAAAAAAAAAGCGCAGCATTACTTCCTTTCTGCACCAGCTAATTCAAACAAAGCCAAAACACAACCAAGACATTTGGAGACAAACAATTTCACTGCATTATGCCTTTCAGCACAGTCAATCAGACAGAAAAGGCCTTGAGTAACCTGATTTTCACACACTCAGAAAGCATGGGTGCATTGCCATTGCTCTGTGAAGAGGCCACAAGCCAGGTCAGAGAGTTAATCACTCAGAAAGCTGCGAGGTCTGAGCAGAAAGAGATCCACAGTTACAATGAAATAACGTGCACATAATCAGTGAAATCCCCTGTAATTTCATTGCATGCATTCAGAAGCTGAGAAAGAGGAAGCCTGGGGATCTCGCTACCATTCCCACAAATCTGCTTTGCCTCCTACACCAATTGCAAGACCTAACATTTTGCTAGCAGTCCAGCTAGCCAAAGAGAACTACAGCGAACAGTGCAGCTGGTCTTGAGTTAATAAGGAGCCACTGCCATGTAACGTGATTTTTCCTCAGCCCAGTACAACCATTTCCAGGCTCTGCGGGGATACAGCACACACTGTAGTGCTGTTCAACCACGGAGAGAGCTCGGAGTGAGGCAGAATGGGAGAATGGTTTTATGTCAAAGAATTTATTGGTGAGGCTGGTTTAGATCTGGCTCATATTTTTTCTGGAACCTCAACATTTGTTGATGACATGGCTTGGATGACTTTGATTACAGCTTATTCTTATATGTCAATGCTCATCCTCTAAGATTACCTGTTTTACCTCTTATTGGCATGGGTGTGTTTTCCATATACTACAACCTCACACTGATATGTCAGTCTACAAAGTATTTTACTCCAGATTAAGGAAAGAAACAGAGAACAAATACAGGTCTCCTATGTGACCCATCCTCTAACACATACCTGTAATTTATGTGTAGAACAACCTACAGCTTCTGTCAGCAAATGGCAAGTTGGTTCATGTAAAGATACAGAAAGCAGAAAATCGGATCAGAATCTCTTTCTTATTCTAACATTGTAACACATACGAAAGTTTAGCACAATATACGAAGGCAAATATTAAAAATGTCCCAGGCCTTTGCTCTCTGTGCCAATGTGAGATTGAGCCAGCATGTTGTGGTGAGATTACTGTGGTAGCTGAAAAAGGTACTTTTCTATGGTGTGAACCTTGGCAGCCTTGTTCACTGGTTAGCTTTTTCTACAGTGCTAAATCCAAGCATTTGCGAAACAAGAATACAGCTTCCCAAGCTACCAGATTGCCTTAAAAGGCACGATTTTTTACAGAATTTAAAACTGCTATGTTCTCTATTAGCCTCAGTAAAGATTCATGTTTTGAAGGTTTTCCCTCCAATCTCAAAAGCTATGCATCTACTTGAAAATGAAAGAAGTGCTCTCACAAATCATGGCTACTTTCCTAAAGCAGTAGTGGCATATCCTTAATGACAGGGTATGTGAAGCCAAGCCTAGAAATTGCTTGTTTCTAACCAGATGTCACTCAAAATAGCTCTGACTAGGGAGACTGAATTAGAATGATTTCATCCAGAGGTCTCATAAAAAAGTGATCACATACTCTTCCTCCACTCCTCTAACATCTCTGTACTTTGATGAGAAAACAGGAAACACATTTATTTTTTAAACGACGAGGTCAGATAGGACAATATTATGATTCCCACGGTTAAACTCTATGGAACTTCAGAACGATCAGGACAACGCATCAATCTTTGCAAATAACCGTTTATGATCCCGAAAAAGGGAAGAAAAGATATGCAGCCTTCAAACTTAGTAGTTACCACCCAGACAATCAAACTGCTAGGAACAGCACTGTGAATATGGCAGATACACATACATTTGTACATCAGGGTGTTATGTCTATTTTAACAGCCTTCTAAAGTAAAAGCAAAAAAGTCAATGTTGGCCTGTCAGAGAAAGAATAGTAACAACATGGCAATGGTGGAAGAGACTAAGGGTTCTGCCCTTTACATGGTGAGGGGTGCTTTTGGTTGGTGGATTGACATGGTATTAGTGGGGCCCCTTTGCCCTCCTGATAAGTCTCTACCTGCTCGATATATCATAAAAAAAGTTTTAGTCTCCATTACATTCGAACACCGCCTCACTGAGGGCTTCTTTCACCTGAGCACCCAATGCGCCTGGGCTTTCCAGCACATGGCATAATATCTTAATGTCTTCCAGCCCACATAATGGCTTAATCTCCCAAGACACACAGTTCTAATGTCAAATTAGACACACTCAGCAAACAGTGCTCTCATCACACTGAAATGAGATTTGGCAACTAACTGCAGTGAAAGAATAATGGGTTTGGTATCATTCTCAGAACTATTTTCAGAGTCTTTTAATTCTTTTCCTCAACATATTTGAAGATCACATTAGCTGTTTTTCTGAGGGGAGAAGGTAAGTTATATGGCTAATTCAAAAGCAACATAGACTGGGTCAACATTATTGCTGAACGTAGCACCGTGCTGCATACAGAGTTTAATCGCATGATGTGTATTCGTGGTTCGAGGCATACAAGGAAAGAAGCCTTTTAAGTAGAACAGAAGGCAGATAAACAGGGAAAGAATACATGTATCTGCATGTGTGTGTTTGCAAGTGAATTCAGTGCCAATTACAATTACTATTAAACTGATGTAAAGAGCTAGTTGTAGCAAATATGTCTGCAGTGCAAGACATAAATCAAAAGCATACAATGCCTAACAGGTGGACACAGTTCACAGTTTGTGTAAGCTACTTCCTTGGCAAGAAGCTTCTCTGGATTTCTGCCCAGGGGCCAGGTGCTCCTCACTGATTGACAGGGCTAACCTCACAGAACTTCCCCCACTGGCATATTGCTACATATTTTGCATTAGGAAGGAAACCCAAGCCTAAAAGAAGATGCAGAATGGACAGGAAAATCCTTGGGAAAACAACACTGGTCTGTACTGTAGCTCAGTTCCCAGTCCAGCATTAGCAGAAATTCCTTGTAGATCTTCTTGTCCCTTGTGCTGCCCATTTTGAATCATTTCCATAGGGATTGATTCTATTTATTCTACATGGCTTCTAACTGTTTTCTCTGCTGTCCAGTAATGTACTTACTAGTGGATTTCCCAGGGGACTCCACATTTGATTCACTGTCTCAGCTCTGTACATTTTTTTTCAACACTGCATGCCCTAAAATCAATAAATCCAGATGGTAAAGTTCTCCCATTGCTAACAGTGTAATTGAGGTAACTGAAGGATTACTAAAACAAATTATTAAGTGGGTATTTATGTGAGTGTTTGGGTGGTATTAGCAAGACATTTCATCATGAAGTTTGTATACATTCTCTCCCTCTCATTCCCACTGTTCGATTCCGATCCAGATCTCAGACCTTCTGTATCTTTCTGACCAACACACTGCCAGCAGTCTCACACTGAATTTGCATTCCTACCCAGGGAAGCTCTGTAACCTGAGAAAAGGACACTGACAATATATCTAAACAGCACCAGGCAATGTCATCATATGAAAAAAAATCCTTTAACAGGAGAGCCACTATAGCTGTATGTACACAGTGTTGTGCCAGACAAATTAGACCAGCTGTTTCTGTAGTTAGTCCTCATGCAGCACTCCTCTAATGCACGGATACTCTTCTCCCTCCAGATCCCTGCCTCTGAAACTTACCGCAGTACCTCTGCACAGTGCTGATATTTCACATTTTATAATACCTTAATATTTTACCTTGAAGAAATATTACCCTTGAAGGGTATGGAATATGTGAGATTTAAACGATTCTAAGTCAATAAAAGTTAAATTCTTCTTTCCTTACAAAGCCAGCAGGACTGATCAGGTTTTCAGCTGTCTCTCTTACAAGATAACTTGGACTTTTGTATAAAAAAAATCTGAAAAACTAACATTTTGGCTAAACCCAATATCTATAGCTTCATAGTTTTTGCATTTCAGAGGATCAGCAATATATCCAAAGAAAGCAGACACTTCTCCCCCAGAATAATTTTGTTAGAATCCCACATTTCAATGAAAAACAAACTAGAGGGGTTTGTTAGTAGTCCTTGCAGAAGGAGCCCCTTACTGAAAGCAGTAGTGGTTTGGTATGTATTGGGTTGACTCACATGACTTAATACTGTAACCACATCTTCATCTGTGCTGTACAGAAGCAGGTAAAGGCACTTCAATCCTGAACTGCACTCTCTGTTTATTGTCATAATAACAAATAATATGTAATAATTATGGCATCCCTTAGGAGTTTAACAGTGTTTAGACCACCAGACATGCACTAGAATCTGAAGATCAGATTTTAAATCTAAGTGTTCACGTATCCAAATATGATTACTTTCATGGCCTATTTTACTGACCACCCACTGCTCCCACTGACTGACATCACTGTGTGCTTCTGGTCGGTAGCAGTGCTAAAACCAGTCATTTTAAGAAGATTAACATACTCAGGCTTGAAAATCTGACAGTATTTTCCTTTTATAGTCTTTAGAACCATGTTTAAGCCAGAAAAGCCTACAATTACCTATATATATAAAAACTTCAGAAACAACTTGCCTTTAAAAAAAAAAAAAAAAGGATATTTTTTTTTTTTAAATAGCAGCCAGAGTGAGAGAGCAGATGGGAAAAATATTTTTACCAATCACTGCTCTTGACTGCAGAGTGAGAAGTCTAATTGAGTGGAAAGACACAAATGAAATTGAGTAGCTCTCACACCCTGAAGTGCCTGAGAGGGGGAAGACCCAGAGCTGGATAATCACTCACTTGCAATTTTTCCCGTCTGAGAGGTGATAATGAGACTTTATTTGCCATGCAAGCAAGTGCTAGTTAGACTTACACGAATCTGAATGCCACAGGACTGCCTTGTTACACATTCTATCTTGTGCACAGAAAAGCCTGTTTTGCATTGTATTTTGCTTTTCAACATAAGTAATAGTGTAACTATTCAGATTTTGTTGACAGAAACCTTGTATTCAGTAAAAATGAAGGAAACAGAATACTAAGCTATCAAAGATCCTGGTTTACAATATAACAAAATCCTGTCAGGATTTCCTAAACTGGAAAGAGTTGAACAAAGTTTACAGATTTATAGGATTTAGCACTGCTGAAACACACGCCTGTGCATCGGTCCTGATTTTGCTTACAAGTGAGATGACTTCAGTCACAAGGAGAGCTATTAGTAGCACCAGGAATTAAACTGATAAATGACCTTCTCTCTGACCTTTCATCTGATCTTTATATCTCATCATTTCTTGTAAGAAACTCAGAGAGTCATCAAGAAATGTCCCTGGCTTTTACCATACAGTACAGATTTTATTCATGCATGTGCCGAATTCTTCATGTTTTTCATAAAGCTGTTTTTCAAGACAGTTCCTTGGCTCCTTGGTTCAGATTTAAGAAGACTTGTTTCCTTTCCTCTCAGCAGGAAAGGCTTCCTCTCTCTGCTTATTACTGTATTCATTTATTCTCGATTTGCTGTTAGGTATTCTTTAGAGGACTCTTCATTTAAACAAAAGGAGCTTTGTTCTGGTTTTGCCTCTTGTACCTTCTGCCTCCTGGGCCAGAATTAACATGTGCAACCCAACGGGTCTAGTGAGCTCTCCAGTCACCCTTATTTTATTTAAGCTTCATTTTCTTTATCCTCTCAGTGTTTAACAAATACTTTATGAGACTAAATATTACTGTAACAAAAGAAACATGTTGACAAAACTGAAGTGTGTGCCTGTGGAGAAATTTGGGTAATTGGGGTATGGGACTGATCTTTTCTCTCTCCCTCCAGACTGGTGAGTTTATAAAGTGAAAAATGATTTTTCTATGCTCTTGTCACTGGAAACTTTTCCACAACCTTCTAGAATGTGTCTGTCTCGTCATAACGTTGGCTCTTTTGGCCATACTTTTAAAACTGGTATTTTAGTGCTCTGGTTTCCTCCTATATCTTTGTACTTCATTACTTAAAACCCAGCTATCATTTTAAGGAAATTTTCTATGCAAAAATTTAGTTGCAGTATGTTGTACTGACATAGAAGGAAGAAGCTTTTAACTGTCCTGATCTGCTGTTATTAGGAAGTTTGTTCAATCTGAAACTGAAATGGTTCTGTAATTTGTTCAGTCAGTAGAGTGGCAAAATAATTTCTGTATCAGAGGTCATTCAGATGAAATGTGGAGACTCACATTTACTGAACCCACCCCCCTCCACTGTTATGCACACACATATTGTCAATGACTTCAGCTGGACTATTTGTGTGATTACCTTGCACAAGCTTTCTTCATTGCTGTGACCTGGTGCATAACAAACAGAAATCTAGCCAAAGCCTAACTTCACATACAAAACATGCTTATACCCTCTAGAGGAGCACAGGAAAGATGGGGCTCTGCTGCGGTTTTGGTGCTTGAACATGGAAAATACAGCTGTAGTGCAAGTCATGCCCAAAGCATCAGCCATTCAAAAAGTGTGCTTTGTTTGCACACTTCTAAAGAGGTGTTTCCTCTCCCTGTGCTTGGGAGAAAGCAAACATAAACGGCATTTTGCCATCTTCCCCGGGAAATGGCAAAGCTCAGGGCTGCTCTCTAAAGTCTGTGAGGAATTCCAGAAGAGTCTGAATTGTGGAGGTCCATTTCAGGGCTTGGGCAATAAATCATCATGTAGACCAGCAATAGGTGTAAAATCCTTGCACAGTCTAGTTCAAGTCAACATCCTCAGAAAGGGAAAGAAAATCCTGCTTAGCATTTTGTACTTTATAGTCACTTAACAGCAGGGTGCACCTATGAGCTACAAAATTCAAATGTCATGCATGCTGAAGACAAACACCTTAAGATTTCCCCAAGCACTTTTTGTTTAAACAAAGCATTCTGTAGCATGTTAGCTACATTCAGTTCACATCAATTCTCCCCCTCCCTCGCCAATCATTTCCATCATAGCATTGAGTCTACATGGTGATTTTTTTCTACAGTTTTGAAAAGGAAAGAGTATTTTTTCACTTCTACTCCAATCAAGCATTCTAAACAAAACTTCACGTTTTTCACCTCTGGACTAGAAGGTTTTGGCCAAAATGAGGGTTTCTCAAAAGTACCGAGCTTCTGAAAGCAAAGAGGCCATAACTGACGTTTGCTATTGTTAACACAATTTCATTGTTAAGAAAAGCTGCGAGAAAAACAGATCTGCCCCATTTCCTTCCATTTTCAGTCAGAGACCTTCTGCATGCTGTGTTCTGGGCCATGTAGGCCTCCTAACTTTAATCTGCTATCACTGGCTTCCTGTTATGACTTGTACAGCATTTACACTGTAATTCAAATGAAAGTGTTCTGTGATTTCACGAGGGATACTGTCAGTTTAACGGCATTTTTATTGCTACGTCTAATTTTAATGTTTCTGCACAAAATCAGCAAGACAACAAAAAAAAAAGAGCCCTCTTTGAAAACATCAATAAGGCAGAAAAAAGCCTGATTCCCATTCTTTAGTGGGATTGCTGTAGTCAATTAGTATTCTGTTAGAGCTGGGTGATGATTTCCCAGAATGTCTTTCTACTCCTACACTGTGAGCTCACAGCCCATGCACTGACCTTATATAAGTGGTTGTAATTCCATGGACTGCATCCAGCATTGATGCACGCAGCAGGGTAAAGCTATAGTTTCACAAATGGCTTTAAACTGATCTGCATATGAGTTACTGCCAAAGGAGGCAGTCCCATCCTTCCCCCAGCCCTGCCCTTACCACAAGACCTTACGCCTCCTCTCATGCCAGCAGTAGCTCTCAGGGATTGCACACTGAGCCAGTCCGGGAGCAAATCTGACTAAAAAAGGACCTTTTGTTTGTTTGCCTTCCGGTTAATTTTCATCTGGATCAGCTGATCAGTTGCTGATCCCGTTCACCACAGTGTCACAAAGGACGTGGTGAAAACATGCAGCAATGTAGAAAGGGGGAAAAGGGTAGCTCACACTTAGATTGACTCAAGTCCAACCATAAAACCACAGTCTAAGTTACAGAAAGGACTAAATTTTTCCCAATTATGTGAAATCAGCCCTATGGATATAAAATATGTGCGCTACAATAACCATGGAAAGAGTTTACCCTGAATAGAAGATGCCCAGGGAGACTGTAAATGGCAAAGTTATGTATTATGACAAAGTTATCTGTTTTGTGCCAATGTGATATCTAACTGGTTCAGCCCATATGTAGTAAAAGATCTTTAGTTTATCAAATGCAGACCTTCCTTACTCTTAGTAATTAGTGGAGAAGAGTTCACATACCGTATCACAAATGTACATGGTTACTCATGTACTCGACTATTAAAAAAGGGAAAAAAAAAAAAAGTCAGTCTGACAAAAATTGCATGTGCAGGGAAAAAACAGAAATCACATCTCTGTTCAAATACATTTGGAGCAACACCAGTTTGGATGGGGCTTTGACAAACCTGGGCTAGTGGAAGGTGTCCCTGCCCATGGCAGGGGGTTGGAACGGGGTGATCTTTAAGGTCCCTCCCAACCCGAACCATTCTGTGATTCTGTGATTCTACACTGAGTGTCAAAGCAGTGGCCGATGCAGCATGATGTTATGTCTTGCTCCTTTCCCTTACACCATCCAGCACAGGGAGTAGGCCCCAGCTGAGTCAACCACTTAAGCACGATCTGAACTTGAGCATGTGAATGATCCATCAAACCTCTTAATCATGTCGCAGTGGAAAGCCAGCAGACAACAGATTGCTGAGCTGTTGCCAATCCCTAGCCCCTCAAATCAAGATCCACATCTTCAAAACCACTGAGGTGCATGGGAGAAAGCAGAGAATAGAACCGGAGAAAAGAGCAGATGGGTGGATGCCTGCTGGATAGCATGTAAAACATTTTCTCTCTGATCTTCAGATCTCTGCTCCATGAGCTCTAGTTATGAAAACCACACGAGTTTAGAAGTGGCTGCATGATTCTAGTCTCCACCTCTTCATTACCTTTTTATACACATTGGTTGTGCTGACACAAAGGTAGGTGACTTTTCCTGCAAGATGTACTGATGGTTGAAAATAATACACATGCCATTAGGAAGAAGCAATTTATAAACAAAACCAAGCACCATCATTTGTGTTTTTTTTTTCTTCATGTACTTATAGAGAAAAAAATACAAAAGGTGACTTTTGCTTGGTGGTGTTAGCTCAGAGCAAATACTTACTTGCAATACAATCTACAAAAGTTCCAGCAGACTCTCTTAGAACTCCCCCAAAACAATAAATTTCATAAGAATGTTTATTTGTCAGCAAAAAATGTAAGGAATTGCAAAATTGTAGTTTTATATAGGAAAAAAATCACTTAATTGACTATTTCATCAAAATCTGACAAACTTCCAATTTGCAAAGCAAAAATATGTATTAGCAAAACTAAAAAAAAAAAAAATCATCTTACTTCAAGCATATTTGTTTGATGCAGCTTGTTTTCCCCACCCCTAATTCTGGTGCTTGAGATAAAAGTACCTAAGCCTGCTGTCAAGACAGTGTTTCTCGACTTTAGAGGGTAAAGAGCATATCACATAACATTATATATCAGGAATAATAGAAATGTTTTCTGTATATTACTTAAAACCAAAACTGCTTAAAAATACCCTGAATTGAGCAAGACCTTTTGGTTAATTAAACCAAAAATTTTCTCTCAGCTCAAGAGCCCAATGAGAACCTTTAATTACATAATCAAAAATTATTCCAGGAAAGAGCATCATGAAAATCTAATTAGGCACTTTTTAGTACGTGATTAGTTTTAAGTAGGTGGGTATGATTGAGGAAGAGCAAAAGAAGGGAAATATGATAAAAGAGGTGAATCAAGAAGTGGAAAGAAAAGAGGTATCAGAGAAGTGAGTAATAACAAATACAGCCTCCTCCCAGGGTGTCTTCAAAAGATGGTGTCCTGATTATAGAATGTATGAAATGACATGCTTCTTCCTCAATTACATACACTGATGGAAATCTCTATTAACTATATTATTTTGACTCAATTACTCTGCATATAGGATTTAGGATTTGACACAAAGCTCACTGAAGCCTATGAAAAGGAAAAAGGTTGCATTTCCAATTAATTAGTGAGTCCAATACCAGGAATATATTCAAAAATTTTGTTTATCTCACCTGACCTTATCATGGAAACAAGTGTCCATCCTCATTGTGCTGTCCCTCTGCTAAGTGAAACTGATAGAACATTTTACAAAATGTTCTGTGCAGGTCTCATGACATAGTTTATAGTATCTCTCTCTTCTCTAATCCTGAATCCTTTTTGTCATGAAGTTGTGTTAACCTTCAGTTTTCTCTGGGATATTGATCAAATAAGTAGGTGCATGGGGACGCCAAGGAGAAGCACAAGCTCCAGCACTGCTGTCTAATCACACTCCCGGATGGCCTGAACAACACCATGGTTAAAGTCTGAGCTGCTGACTGGGAACTTGTGTGACATCGTGGGGGCCCCTTTGAGTGGGCTCTGTAAGTCAAAGCTGGGAGCCATGAATTCCTGAATTCCAGCTTTGCACATATTGACACTGTGTTCTTGGGCAGCCACTTCAGCTGTCTATATCTCAGTTTCTCCATTTTCAAATGGACATAATAATACTTACCTCCTTCTGCCACACACTGTGAGTCTAATTAAGTGCTTTCAGAGTTTAACTGACTGTGTGTACAATATTATCTTCTAATCAAAGAGAATTGCACCCAACCCTGCCTAGCAATTGTTTCTTTGTTCTCCATGCTCAGTCTAAGCCTCCCTCTATTTGTTCCGTCACTCTGCAGCCAAGTTACCTGAGCATTTTTATTCTAAAATTATTTTTATGCTGATGTTAAAAAAGGGAAATGCAAATGCTCCACTGGCAGTCTAGGTTCCTGGAGAGTGAGAACCTAAGAAATTATTTCTGAAAAGCTTACTGCAAAATACCTCTGTATATCCTGCCTGAAGATAAATCATTTGTAGAAATCAAAGGGATTAATTCTTAGCTAGAATAAATCATCAGTGGCTTTAGTGAAATCAGTAAGCTGCAATGAATTATATAGTGGTAGGTGAAAGGTGATTCGTGTCCACTACACACAGGCCAGAATCTGATTTCAATTACACTGATGGAAATCTCTATTAACTACATTATTTGACTCACGTTTCTAGAATTACTCTGCATATCTACAAAAACAATGACGGGTTTTAAATTAGCCACTGCCATTCAATAAACAGTTCCTAGAGTCAGGGTTTATTCTCTGCTCAGCAGCAGCAATAAAACCAAGCAACATTTTAGAACCTATATGGAAACATCATACAGGACATCATGGTACCACTGAACAAATCCCTGACACACATACATCTTTAATGTATTGCAGAAATCCATTACTGCCATCTCTAAAAGGATATAGTAGAACTGCTGTAGGTAGAGAAGGGCAATAAAGATGGTCCACCTCATGAAATGGCTTCAATGTGAGGAGAATCTAACAGATTAAGGTATTTCAAGTTCATGTGGAGACCACTGAGAGGAAATATACTAAAGATCTGCAAAATCTTAAACTATGAGTAAAGCATGGACAGTGACTAAGCTCTGTTTCTTGCAAAAGTTAAAGTGCAACCCAGAAAATTATCAGATCTGAAGCAAAAGGATTTTTTTTTTTTTTCATACAGCACATCATTAAATGTGGAACCAACTGGTAAAGAATCCTGGAAAAGCTAAAAGTTTAAATGTGTGCAAAAGGCTTTAGGAGCATTCATTACCCTGCCCAGGGAGGTGGTGGAGTTCCCATACCTGGAGGTGTTCAAGAGTAGGGTCGACATAGCGCTGGGGGATCTGGTGTAGTTGGGAACTGTCAGTGTGAGGTCAATGGTTGGACTGGATGATCTTCAAGGTCTTTTCCAACCTAGACAATTCTGTGGTTCTGTGATTAGGAAACAGGCCCACTGGTGACTATTAAAAACAATGGTCCGGATCCAATCTTTAGCTCAGGAAATTCGTAAACTACCTTCAGCCAGCTACATCATACACAGGGCTTGAGTGCCCAAATTGTTTTTGGGATCCTCCAATCTATTGATTTCCCATGAGTCCTTGGGCACTTCTGCTCAGTGAAATGGGCCGTGGATCAGTAAATGCTGAACTGAGATGGTAAATTTAGGGTGCCCTGTGGACATCATGTACCAGCTCTGGAAAGAGTGTAACTGTGATCATGTAAGCAGTAGCTCTGTGGTGGCCTGCCTTTCTGCAGCACTTACTAGTTCCTATGCAGCTCCACACAAAGCTTGCTCCCGACTTTAAGCTTCTCTTAAAGATAGCTTGGACTGTTTGAGACCCATATTCACCAAGAGATCCAGACAAACCACCTTGTACACTAACATACAGGAACCTATAATTCAGCAGCTCTTTTAACACAACAGTGAGACCATCCACACAAAGACTCAGTGGAGGTCAATATGGGAAAGTAATGTTCAGACACCTTGTCTCTTAGAAGCACACTGTACCCAACACTCTATTGTCCACATGCTTTTCACCACAGAGAGGCTCAATAAACTGTGAAATTGCAGTGTACTAAATTCCACTGAAAAGCTGTATAAACATTTTCATAAATCAAAGCATGTGAGGCTGGAGTTTATTTAGCACCACAAAAAATAAATAAATGTATAGGA
This sequence comes from Athene cunicularia, assembly GCF_003259725.1. Classification (NCBI taxonomy): domain Eukaryota; kingdom Metazoa; phylum Chordata; class Aves; order Strigiformes; family Strigidae; genus Athene; species Athene cunicularia. The sequence continues at coordinate 8,204,176 of NW_020799125.1, forward strand.
TTGGTTCATATAAATCATATATACAATGTGTGCACAGGCAAGGGGTCATGCAGAATGCGTAAAGCACTTGAACATCTGCCTTTGTCATTAAGTCACGTTGAAACTAAGCATAAGTGGTAATATTTTGATGTCAGAAATAAGGATTTGATTCAAAATTTCCTTAAGTTAGCAGAAAGAACATCCATTAACTTCAGCAAACTTCAGAACTGTACGCTTTTGGGCAGCCTGATGAGCAGATACTCCTTTCAGAAAGAAGTTACAATGGTTAAAGGAGCATTAAAAAAAACCACCGGGGAAGAGGCAGGTGGGTGGTTTATCAGACTTTCCTTGGTGCGGCTAAAGGGTGTATCAGTACAAACTAACAAATTCTACAATCATTCCGGATTTCTAAATCTTATTCTACAGCAAATAGGGTCCCAGTCACATCCCACACAACAATCTGGGAGCCTTCCTAGAGCCTTCAGCAGGCCAATAGTGAATAATGTTTTTTCCTGCAAGAGTGAATACAGCCAGTAAGCAGACAAACATGTAATTGATGATTATTTTCTTTGGTACTGCGATACCATGTAGAGCCCTTGCCACCTTGGTGCTACTGTGGTAGACAATGTACAAATATCACAGCTCCAAACAACTTACAAGGACATTTAAATTAATTACATCTTAACGAAAGATGGTGAATTTCATGGTAATTGATATGTCAGCCTCCTGATAATTGACTCCCTGACTGTTTTACAAAGTAGCAGCATTTTTTGTTTGCTTCTGAAGTGCTCACTTGAAAGAATTACTGGCAGTAAAAATTCCCTTCAAAACTGAACAGTAGTTGTAAACTACTTCCTTTTTAAAAATATATATAAAAAAAGAAGAAGCAAAAAGAAAACAAGCTAGAAGGGAACTATATTCTGTTGAAGCTTCAGTTAACACACAATATCCCTTTAAAAAAATAAAAGGGCTTGCTGGCTAATTAGATTGTTGTCTTTAAGATGAAAAGGCTTGCTAGCAACTAATAAAGTATCCATTCTGAAGTAAGGATTATGTGTATGTCTGAGAGAACCATTGCTATAAAGAGTGAAAAATCTCCCTTTAATTTTAATGTAAACTTTTTCTTAACATTTTAATTTCTCCAGTCACAAGTAACGTCCTTTTAAATATCCTTACATAGTAATACTGACAATAAAGCTAGAAAAGTATTTTGAGGCAATGTAGCTCATACATAATGTCAAAAAAAAAAAAAAGGCACACACCCCACAGTAGTTCAGGCATTGCTCAGATAACATCCCACTGATTCTATGACGGTCTCCTGTCCCAGCATTTGCTATGGAAATTAAATTATTCTAAGATTTTTGAGGCAAACACAGGAGACGGTTAACAAATTAACAACTCTAACAACTTTCTCATTCAGCCACAGGGTGGGGGAGTAGCTTTGGGGATGCCGATTTTTTTTCTAACAGTGCATTGTTATTTAAACAGGATCTTTTAGAACAGCGGCTTTGTTACTTTCCCCAAACAGCAACACATTAGACGATATTTAAAAAGACATCAACTGGAGACACACTGAGTAAATACATGAAAATGCTGTCGTGACTTTCAGAAGAAATCGAAACGTTAAACAACTTGAAAGAAAACCAGTGAATTTAGTCTAATCTGACTTTCTGAAGACCTTGCTTCCCTGCCCTTGTCTCAGGCCTGTGCTGTGGTGCTCCTCCGTCCCCCACAGTGCTCCTCAGTACAGCTGAGATCTGCGTAAACCCCGGAATTACCCCTTGCCATTCCCTTCCCCTCAGTGCTTTCCCCCAGACCCGCTACATTTAGGGACACAAGAGCTGTCTATTTTTCTGCCCATTTTGAGCAATCGTGTTTCAGACTGACTTAAGAGTGGAGGGAACACTTCTCACTGATGAGGTTGCAGACAGTGTTATTACAACGTACCACGAGTCATGTTTGTGAAGGTGCACGCTGTGCACCTTGACCCGAGGCGACATCATAACGAGACGTGGCAAAGTAATATATTATTGTTACTTGATAAAGGCAATTTCCACACCTAGGACTGAAAACATCTTAAGATATTTTCTTTACACTGCAGACCTGCAGCAATTATATCTTGATTGAAGAGCTGTTTTTTCACTTTATGTAATATGATATCCATGAAGCCTTCAGGATGACAATTGTCTATGTTAGACTGCCATCATTTTCTAGAAAACTTAACCTGAATAAAGAAGATCAGTCACGACAGAAGAAAAAAAAAAAAAAGGCACTGTTAAGGTAGAATACCCAAAGAGGTATTTTGTTTTAGCGTGAGAAAAATTATTTATTACATTATTTTTGTGCTTAAGGTAATAGATTTGACGTGTCTCTATCCTTATGCCACTCAAAAGTTCATGTTATTAATGTTTTTAAAATTTCTTTTTGAAACTTTTTTTCTTAGTTCCAAACAAATACCCATGTATTTGTGGTTTGACAAAAGCGCGGCAACTCTCTTATGGTGCAATGAAGATGTTCGGGTACGAGTCAAGTCAGGTTTTTGTAAGTCATCGGGAGCAGCACTCACCCACAGGATGCGGTCCGGTTTTGTGGGCAGTTTGCCCTGTTCACACACCCCCCGCCTTGCGCTCACTTTGTACAAGCAGTTACAACTGACATAAAAGCCATTTATGAAACACACTTGTCGTATCTATCTGTTGGCGTGGAAGCCTCGGCCGCGTCTCTCTGCGAATGTGTCCCCGCGGCGCTCCCTGGCCGGGCCGTGTTGTGTCCGCCCCGGCGCCGCGCGGGCCGGGGGCCG
>NW_020799125.1:8207004-8309705 GCF_003259725.1 Athene cunicularia
GAGGGAACACTTCTCACTGACGCGCCGCGGGGGGACGGGGACGGGTCCAGAAACGAATGTGCCTTGCGGAACGCCTCGTCCCTTTTGTTGGTGTGGTTTAGAAGTTGCTGTTACACCCACTTAGAAGCTCCACCCTTAGTGCCTGTTATTTAGAAATAAATATTGTACGTATTTTGCTTTAATGGTAAACATAAATATGTGATTGGGCCGGGTGTGGCCGTGCATGTGGGGACAATTATACCCGCCTCTGAAATTATCCGTGGACTAGTGCAGAAGTAAAGCTCCATCTGGACATTTCCTTTTTCCTATATAGGTTCTAGATGTGGAATTCATCAGCATACCACCACACTCCTGCAAATAACCTAGAGCCTGCAGTAAAAGTTACTAGATAACAGATATGCCATAAAAAAGAAGAATAAACTATTTGATCACACAGAGATCAAGAATCAAAGCAAGGAAAGTCTCTGCAGAGATTTCAAAAAGATTTGGACAGAGCAGAAATTCTTTTTGGTCTTCTGCTAGATAACTGCTAAACCTTGACTTCATCTAAATGGGCTTAGACCCTGGACCCTTTTTGACTTGTCTTTCTGGCAAAGTTTTTATTTGGTTTTTAAAATTAGTTTCTCTTCAGTGTTTTTCAGCTTCACCCAAGTGGCAAACTGTCTAGCAAGAAAACCAGAAAAGGATGTAGTTGCTTTAGGAACTAGTCTCTACTTAAACCCTCAATTTCTCTCTCAAATAGTTGAACTCAGCCTGTCATTTCAGAAAGCTTCTGACTGAAGTGCCAGTTAGCTTCCTTTAGAACTGGGATTCTGTCTCAGTGGGAGGAGATTTTTAAAAAAGCTGCAAGTTGCAGATGTGCCCCACCCTACAGACAAAACAAAACAAAACAAAAAACCCTCAGAAAACTCCTCTGTCCTAAGTACTGAATTTGAGAATTTGTCAGCAGCAGGCTGGAATGCCGATTCAAGCTGCATGTATTTTTAGCTTCAGTTCTTACAGCTAAATGCATTCACAATGTTAACTAATGGGATTCTCGTATATTAAAAAACCAAAACAAGTATTTTATTTATTTATATTCGTTAATTTGGCAGTTTTCATGAGAGCAGTAGTGAGTAATATGCCTTCCGTAATGGCAGGAGAAGATGTGGAGTACACTTGGCTGTGATCTCAGGATGGCACTGCAGACACTTTGTTATTAGCTACTAGGTGTAGCTTGACTGTAGTATTTGGGGAGTTGATTCTGATAGTATGGCTTTACCCCCCTATGGAGTTTGTGTTTTGGAAATTAAGCTTGAATAAAGCACTGAGGGATAGCATCTTTCTGATCTCTAGGCCTTGGTTTAGAGTAGTAGTCACACAGAGGCTTAACTTTAAACATGTGTCAAATGTTCATGTGCTGTGCTAAATAATGACAGTTTCTTCAATCATTGACCTATTTCTAATGGGCTGAATCTCTGTATAACTGCATTCAGATAGTCGAATGGTGTTGGCACCAAGGAAGGGAGAATGAGGATCTACTGCAGTATGTAAGGGTAAAAAGCGTAGTAGTGGGATGAAATTTTTAAAAATAAAATTTGGAGTGAGAAATATTTTCTGTATAAAGTTGGTGGATGACCATAACTTAGAGCATCCTAACAAGATACCACAAATAAAATAATTCTGCCTTACTCCAACATTGGACAGCTGATGTGACATGCAAGGATAAGGTCATCTAGATAGTCACTGGAATTGCACGCAGTTATAGGGCAAAAGTTTTGCCTTATGACAACAATAAAGTCACGCTGTAGCACTGGGACCCTGTATTCTCAAATCTACTTGGGCCTCACAAATGAAGTCCACTTTACTCCCATTAGTTTGTTTTTCTGAGTGCTCTGACGTTACTGTAAAGGAACTGCTGCTCCTGCCCCATGGGTCTCTTTCTTACCGTCTCATGTTCTGTGTGAGTAGCACTTACCCAGTGCAAGATTAATGTAAACTATTACACTTTCTGGGGTAATGCACCTAGTTAACACTCAAATGTGGTTGGGTGATGTTAGGAGTTTTTTAAAGTGTGATTTGTACTGAAAGTGATTATACTTCCATATGTTGCAGAAGCAATTTTGGTCATAGTGGAGAAAAGACTGCAGTTCCTCTGTACAGGACACTGCAGTTCCCAAATCTTATGGAAACTTGTTCTTGTCAAACAGTAGAGGAGAGATACGCAGGGTACAGGTTCCTTTGCTTAAGAAACTTTAATAGCTTTGATAAGTAAAGAAAGGCTAAATCTCATATATTTCTATCAGAATGAGTTTTCTAGACAGTTGTGCTTTAGAAAAAGGTTAGGTGAAGGAATTTGTGCTCTTTGTTAAATATTTGCTATTGAAGCCCTTAGTCCTCATTAAGTATTCTCAATAAACAATGTTTTAAAAAGCAAACAACTAAATTCTATGGGTTTATTCACAGCACTGAGGTTGCTTGCTAGCAGCAGCTTCCTGTGTTCCCTAGTAATGCAGAAGAATCTCTTAAGTGTTTTAATACTATGGGTTTGAGAATAAGTCAAAGTAACTTCGATTTATTAGGAGTATTTTGGTCCTTTTCAGAAGACCAATATGTGACTATGTTAAAGGAAACCTTTTCCTGCTTAGCTGCAGGAAAAGTAGGTTTGCTATAAATGTTAAGGACTCAATCCTTATTTGCTTTGCCTAAAAGTTTGTGGTCTTATTTTGCTTCTATAGATAAATAAAGTGGGTATTGTTAAAGTTATAGAACGTGGAGTTCTCTTTTCTCACAATAAAAATAGCATTAGTCACTATGAAGAACACTTTTGCTGTGAGCTTTGTACACATTTAATAGAAATGCTTCAGATATTTATCTATTTAAAAAAAATTTAGTCTCTAGAATCTGTTAGATTTCACACCTCAATTTTCACAAATGGAGTTATATCTGCAAATTTAACTTAGAGCTAAATTAGGCTTTTCAGTCTGTTAGGTTTAATACATACAGTTATTTTTTCACTGTGTATGTTGTTTGTAACATTTTTATTACATTGAATTTTGGACACAAGAAGGCGTTCCTAGCCAGTTTTGCTCCCGTTTCGTTGATAGGTCGTGTTACAGTATTATGTATCAGAACTGTCAAGAGAATGAAACCCAGTAGTGTTTCTCTGTGGTTTGTTCCAGATCTCAGAAGAGATGATCAATTCTGAGGGATGCAGCTTTTTTTTTTTTTTTTCCCAAAGATTCTGGTTTTTATATTAAATAATACAATACAGATATGGTATTCATGCATATAATGATTTTGATGGTCTTACTTTTCCCAGATTAAGCCTCAAAATGAGGAGTTACCATGCTGAGAGAAGGTTAACTCTTTTCCAGCAGCTCATAGCTGGTGGTTTAAGTAACTAATTTCATCATGAATATCCACAAGCTGTATTGTGTCCTGTCTTATCTGCCATTTTGTTAGGCAGGTATGATGTTGCAAAATAGGGCTTCTCCTTGAAGAAATGCTGTGTAAATCAGGAGTATTAATAGATAATACTGCAGATACGTTACCAACTTTACTAATAAAGGCTTGTTACACAGCCAAGCCTTTTAAGCAGCAGGGAGAACTACAGGGAATGGATGAAAAGGTACTGCTGCCAACATTATTAAAGATCTACTGATCAAATAAGAAGCAAGTGGAAAATTGTCAGAAGCTAATGGAACTTTTCTAAAAGTTACTGATGGAGTAAGATAAACTTCAAAGAGATAAAGGCAGATAATTCTGTTGTAAGTCTCTGGTGAGATTACAAACCATAAGGATTTTCAGTCTCCAGACTTAAAGATTCAGTTAATTCTTTGACTCCCTTTGGCCTGTTTTAACTCTGCAATGTACACAGAAATGTTTACATTTTATATGTGATCTTGTAAATATTTATTTTCTATGTGACAAAATTAAACCATGGGAGAAATTAGTTTGAGTGACCGGTTGGGTAAATGTCAAAGCATTTGTCTGGTGCCATGCAGTCTTGTACATGAATATGGGGCTGACAGCAGAGTCTTTGGGAACCAAAGTGCAATGTCTGCATGTTGCAGCCCTTAAGCTTACCCATTTTCTAGGTATCTGTTCTTGCCTGTGTTGTCAATTTGTATGGAAAAGTCACAGACTATTCATTGAGAAAAGAAAGGTTGTGGTTGGTTTGAATGCCACATGGTCATTCCACAGAATTCCAGTCAAATCTGTGATTCTAATATTGCAGTAATTACAGACTAACTTTCAAGTAAGGAGATACAGGACCCCTGAGCAATTTCAGGCATAGTCATTGACCATCATTCTGCAAACAGATTGAATAGTGGCTACTCACTGTTGGATGTTATTTAAAGGTTTGGTTTACCAGTTTGTAGATCTAATCATATGAATTACATGTGAAAAGTGTAGTAACAGTAATTATCCAATACACTAGATTGCAAAGGTAGGTATTTTGTTGCATACTCTTTTTTTTTTGACATCCTTTAATTTCACTGAACACTTAGCTTTATCCTGCATATGCAGCTCCCACAACTTAGGTAATTGCAAGTATGGAAAGCCAAATTGTTCTCCACATTGTATATAAATGCAGCTCTTTTATCTTTCCAGAGACAAACCACCAACTTGTAAATTTTAATGTCAGAATGACAGGATGTACTTTTGGCTTGAGCAATTGCTGCGTGTTCTGTGCACGCATGAGAACTCTGAAAGTTGAACTGTCTTTATCAGACAGGTATCAAGTTGGATAAGTAGTTGTACCAGGACTATTTTAAAGTTTTAACATTATGCCATCCTTTATTTTTATACGAAGGCTAGAAGTCTTTTTCCATCTTATTAGTTATATAAATATGTTACGTTGGGACCCGTGCCATCAGATAAATTAACCCACATCCTACAGGCTCAAAATATTTATGTTATGCTCCCTTTTCTTGCTTGCTTTGTAGTTGTAATTGATCTAGTATCTCTGGATTTTGCACTCCACCCATCTTGAGATATGATAAGTATCACAGGCTTTTTTTTAATATATTTCACAATCTTGTTTGCATCCAAGATTAGGGCTCTGGTGCTCAGATAGAGTAGCAAACAGACCATTTGTCTCAGCTGTGAGGTGTGGTTTCCTGTCCTACCCTGCTCTCTGCCTGTTTCACCCTCACTAGGTACAGATAAACTCTCATTATGGAAGGTGAACCATATGGTTTGGGTAATGTTGCTCCTTTATTATAAGACAGCTAAAAGAGCAATTGGGGCGAGGAAGGAGATGGAAAAGGAAATTTGTTTGGAAATGACCTAAATTAGCTTTGCTGTTCTGTTATTTCAGTCAGTTGGTCACGTGCAGTCACCTATAGCCAGTTATGATTGCAAATGATCAAGATTTTCTACTGTTGAGACTTAACATGGGACATTCTTCTTAAAAGCCTGGTTCCTGACATATATAAATTGAGGAAGATGGAAGCTTTCATTTTAAATGGCACATTTGTAGCCCTCCTGGTGGTAAAGCAAAGTTTGAAGATAAAACATCAGCATAACATAAACACTCATGAGTTTTTAGGGGCCTGTGTCATGACTCTTGAATATTTGGGACTGGAAATTCTGCTGTTGGAGTTTTCTGTTCAGGCTAAGTGTAGTGCAGTATCGGCCACTAAAGGCTGAAGTGCAAACGGATGAAAAGGTTCTTCTGCTTGGGATGCAAAGAGAGAATGTGAAGAAAATAGTCTGGATGTAGAAAGTGAAGCAGAAGTGAAAAACAGAAAAGCAAAACAACAAAGAGAAAGCTCTGAAAATATTTATTCACCTGAGCCCGTGGTCTGCAGAGCCCGTTTTACAAGCCACAGGTCTAAGAGCAGCGATGGAGGATACAGAATTCCCGTGTTTTCTTATGTTCTGAGATGCACGTCTGAGCTTAATTTTTCGCTTGGAAAATTGTGTGACCAGCCCATGCCTTTTGCAGTGAGGATTTGCAAATCAAAGGTATATAGGAGTACAGCAGATTTTTCATATGAACAAAGTTGTTTAGTTCTTTTTGCACTCTCACAGAATCTCTACAATGAGAAAATATCAATAAATCCCCTGTGTAGTTTCACTGGCTTACTGCCATGTAGGTGAGAACTAAACCTCTTTTCTCTGTGCTCCCCTTAACTCTTTCCAGCTTGGAGTGTATCTGACCGTTGTTATCCTTTATCTCTGGCCCACTTTGGTCTCATTACATCCTTCAGAATGAGGTGTTTGACCTGACTCTGGCTCTGCATCTTTCCCTCCTCTCAACTGCAGCGATACCATCAATCAATCCTTTTGCCATTTGTCCCTCCCTCACTTCAGGGATGCCAGTTGTTGGCTGAACATGTGTTGTGATCTCTGGGGGGGAGGGAGAGGTTGGCTGCCCTGTGCTTTCCCAGCCCCACTCTGGTGCCTCCGCCACAAAACTCACTTGTAATAGTAGGCTGGGAGTTGAGTGAGCGTAAGGGAGGGACAGAGTCTCTGGGCTTTGGTAGGAAAGGTCATGCGGATCAAAAAGTGAAACAAGCATCACGGAAGAAATAATTTGAGTGAGTTACTCCACACATAGTTGGATGCATGTTTGATTTTACACAATTTTTGGCTGATTTTTATAGGAAGCAGACTGATACCCATTATGGGAGTTTGTCCCTATAGCAAGAGAAAAGCTTTACTAATTTTCCACTTCCCAGGTCACGCAGTGTTTGGGCTGTCAGCAGGAGTACTGCTTTGCAGGGATGGGAAATGAGGAAATAAGGTTCTACAATTTTACATCATATCATAGAATTATGAAAAGCAGTCTTGGAGAAGATCTTGACAAACCATCCCATCATGTTCTCATTTGAAAGGAGGGTCATTTCTGATGGTTTATCCTGGTGTTCAGATGTCCTTAGAAATGTCTTTCTAATGCTTAACGTAATAGTTAATGTCCTATTTTTTTTTTTTCAGTAAGCACGGAGGTAATTATTTCTCATAGAAAAATATGCATCAAACCCTCAAGTATGTTATGTTTTCACATTTTGTTTCAAACCACACTAAATTGTCAAATTATTTAACTTTTTTCCTCAAAAACTATTTAATTTTACCTCTGATAATTCCTGTGCTATTATCTGGGTTCTCTAATCTATATGTTTCTTGAACTCTAGTGCCTCAAATGCAGACACAAGACACTCCTGAGTCTTCAGCAGTACTGAGTGAGGGAGTGGATTACTTCACATTTTTTATTATACAGAAGTATTACTGTGGCACAGGAGCCTTAAGAAACGTTTATCTGAGTTTGTACCTATGTTTGAGGACAACTCATTGCTCATACCAGTGACCGTGACTAGGTGCCTGCGTAGTGGATTTATGGAAGCAGGCCAACGTTTGGACTTCCAGGATGTACCCTGGAACGGCAACGCTGAATCCTACTTATTGGGAAGAGAGTGATGTGTTTTCAAGCCAGATTTCCGATGTTCAGATCCTGGCGGTCCCAGAGGCATCTCACTCTGAGAGAGTATCTGAGGCTTGAAAAAGCAGTATCTCCCAAGTGAAGTGTCTGCCTGCAGGCACCCAGATGAGTCCGTGACAGATGAAGCTTTTGAGAAATTACTTATTTCTGTTGCCTGCCTATTGTTTCCTTCAGGCACTTGCAAGAAAATCTAAGGGACTATGTGTGAATTTCCCTCTTTTTTTCTGGCTATAGAATCCCTTTTCTGTTTTTGTTTTCAGCCTCAAATGGATTTGCAACCTGCAATGGGTGTTTTCTTCCTAAAGGCTTGTACAGTGTAATGTGTTTTAGAATAGAAATGGCAGCGTATGTTTCGACTTTGGTGATTCTGGAAATCACTGTGCAATGGCAGTCTATACTGGCCACCACCAGAGAGAGTACTGCTGACTCTCATATCTGCTTATCCCCTAGGCCTTCATTATATACAAAGACTACCTGCAGTTTTCTTGCATGAAGTGGGGATTTAATGAAAAAGCTTTGCAGAAACCTTATTTGGCTTCTTGCATCTTATTGGACCAGTCCTTTCCTGTGGCAAAGACTTTCAAATCTCCTGCACTTCATCTCCTTTATCGAGATACTCTTGAAATCAGGAAATAGAAATATATTCTGTGGATTTACCTAGTTTGTGAAGATCTTGGTTTTTTTCATTTGCAAACAGCAGTTGTCATGATTGCAGAAATCAGTTTTCTGGATCAAATCTTTGAAATTGTTGCAAATGGTTTTATCTCCCTGTTTCTCTGACTGCATGGCTAGGTTTCTTTGCAGTCATTTTTCACTTAGGCCCTTTTGTGCTTTAGGTGACATGAAAGCATGTGTAGTTCACTAATGCTGCTGCTTATTACCATTGCCTTTGTATTGTGGTGGGATACTTAATCCATATTTACATGGCAGTATTTCCATGAAATGCTCTGAATTGACAGATGATCCCTTGATTAGTGTAGTCAGAGGTGATGCTGTTTCAGAGCGTATGAAGGCTGTTTGAATTAAGGACATAAAAAATAGGGTTGGACTTGTGGCATAGGGTGGCTGCTCTTTCCTCCTCTGTCAGGGTGGCTTCAATCCATTCCTCCCCTGCCCCCCTTTTTGTCCCTGTTTCTTTCTCAGTGTTTTGTGTTCTGTTTTCAACTTGTGTTGAAGCAACCAGTCCTGTCTCTTTGAAGAATGCACTGGAAGCATCACCATCTCCCCATGTTTCTTACCTATTTTGAAGAGTTCCCATTTAACAGTGGGAATGACTACAGCATTCTCAGCCTTTAACAGCTAGAGGCAAGAAAAAGATTTGAAATAAGCAACTGTAATTTCTCAATCAGCTACAGAGACTTCATTGTGGAGCAGTGCAGTTCATGCAAAGCCATCTCTCAGACTGAGACTGAATGCTACCTTTTACTACTTTTCCCTGCTGGATCACAAACTGAGGCTTGGACTGGGGGTTGCAGCAAGAGCATGATTAAGACCAGAGCAAAGTCTAGGATTATAATATTACTGCAGATGAAGATTCCTGCTTGATTGCATAGCCAAGCCTGATTAACACTGCCTTCTGCACATGTGAGTGAGTCAAGCTGTAGCAGACATTCAGAACTGCAGTAGATCTGTACTGGGAGAGAACCCTAGGGCTGTTATCTGGACTAAAATGCCTGAGTCCTGCATACACACTCTCCTTCACCGTTCTGTAGAAGCCACTCATCTGAAGAGGCCTTGGCTCCTTTTTAACTGCAGATCTCAGGACCAGAGTAAGCGAAAACAGCTCTGTGGCAAGAAAACGGTTCCTTCACTCTTCCTAATGAGCCCCCCTCCATAGAAGAGTAACTCATTGCTTACACAGCTGATAGCCATATGTCAAGCCACGAGACAGCAGTTGCCCAGAGCTGAATGCAAGCTCTGAAAGGTCCCTTGGAACCTAGTGACAGGAAGACAGCTATTGACCATTTTGGGCATTATGATGCTTACGTTTGAAAGCCCACCTACTTTTCCACCCAATGCTGTTGGCAGGAGAACTTGTCACAAACTGGTTGGCAACGTGACTTCCTACAGTTCCGGAAACAGCTGCAATTTTATGTCATATATCTTTGAGTTGCAAAAAGGGCAATAGATTTCAACACCTTGGTTATTTCAAGGTCAGGTGGTTATGGAGATGATGGGACTGTGGAACTGCATTAAAGGAACGTCTATGTTCATGTAAGGATATTGGGTCAATCTCACTGCTATTGCCATTGCTATAATTATTTTTATGGAAGTATATCAGCCATACAACTAATACCTTGCTGCAACTTACCTGATGTCTCGTGACTCACTGAGTAAACTTTGTGACGATTCTCAACCCAGCTTTCATTTTCTCCTTCTGGTTTTGCTTGTGGTCAGTTCTTGTGCCAACAGGTTAATTTGTTGGTTCCCAAACCACTTAGGTTATGTAAAGTTAAGGCACTTTTTTTTTTTTTTTTAAACACACACTGTGTTTTAGTAATTAAAAATATTTGTAGACTAGTCATCATTTGGCCTAGTAATACAGTGGTTTTGTGTGTGGTTGTTTTTTTGTTTTTTGTTTTTTTTTTTTTTTAAGAGGAGCAAACACTCTAATATGCTGGGTACTGATTATATATTCCCTATGGATTTGTCAGTTGTTTAGTTGCCACTGTCTAAGAGTTAGGGTCAACGTTTTCAGAGCTTCTTCAAGGATATATTAGGAACTGCTTGATTGTATATTTTGGGTGTGAAACTTGATGTGATTGGGCTAGGAGTCTGGCTTGCACAAATCAGGCTGCTGGTTTAATTGTGAACCAGCGTCATTACCAGTGATACCAAACCCATGTTCTTTCTGCTAATGTGTCTTCACCTAATGTGTCTCAATGAACAAATATTGATAGTTGAAAGGTCACATTACTCACCCCTTCCCTGACTGGACCACTTTTAAAGAGAGGGGCTAGCACAGTCCTTTGCAGCTGGTGACCCTGACTGCTGAGATTGCCATTGAGGAGAGATGATTGTCTTTGTGATCTGAGCAATTTATTAAGAAGCAACTTTGAACCTGTGAGACTTATTTTACTGGATGGTTGTCAGATGTTAACTACCTTTGTACATGATAGAATGGCTTTAGATTTAAAAAAGTTGAACATTGTCCACATCTTCTTATACATTTTCTTATCTACAATCACTTCGGTGATAACACTTTTGTGTTGAAAGTTTTGCCTGCTCATGCTTCTGGCATCCTAGTGTGGTTTGAGTAATTTGAAATAACCCACCATGGGATACATGAGGGAAATACATGTCAGGAAAGAGGGGAAAACGTTAAAGGTTGCATTTGGGTTAGTTTGGAGGCTGAAGAAGTCGACAATAAGACGAGTTCCCTGATATTCAAAGTGTTGTGTGTTGCTGGTGAAGAGCCCTGCTCTGGCGAGAGAGTCCTGATAAGAATTTGCATTTTAGTGAGTTCTTATCTCAGATAGGTGGGTGGGTTTTAGCTACACAGCAAAGTCTCTGGTCTCATGGGACTTTATGTCTAATCTGGCAACTGCTTTGAATTCATCACCTCACAGGGAGCTGTTTGCTGTTAACCTCATCACTAGGTGGCTAAAGAAGCCCCTTTTATTTTGTTTGAAGGGGCAATAACAGAAGGTTCTAAAACTTTTGACCTGGTAAAGTGTTTCGGACTCTGAAACTCGATTCTTAAACAGAATCCAGGTGGTTCTGAGAACAGTGGATAAGCCTAATGTAGGTATATATGAGTAGGCTGTTTGCTATTTAATATGGAGGTCGCAGAGGAGAAGGCGTAGAGGCAAAAGTTTATCTGTCTTGTTAGATCTGATCAGTGGTTAATGCCCTATATTGTTAAGGAAGAGACGTAGGCTACAGATGTAGTAAACAAAACAGTGCCAGGCTTTATTCTCTGTCCCTGAGGCTGACTGGCATGATCTGGTCTTGTCTAGTACCACTGAACTCTCTGAGTCTCGAAGTAGGATGACTGCATTCAGACTGCCTACTGGGAATGGTCCTTGGCCCATCCTAATGCTGGAACCATGCCTGAGAATTGTTTAGGAGAATGCTAGTAGGCTGGGGCCAAAGGGTGTCAGGAGTATTCTAACAGTTTTCTAACAGAATTGCAAGGCTTAGGTCCGTGTCCTGGCACTGTTAGCTTACTAGTATAGGCATAGCATGAGGACCCACCACAGGCTGTGGCACATCTTACTGAAACAGGACTCTGGTAGAACAGTGATGCCCATGTCAGAGCTGACAGGCAGGCCCAGTGCTAGCTTTTCTGGTGTAAATGGGTTTATTTCCAATGCTTTGTTATTATGTAAAAGTTCTAGGTGCCAGGCCAGAAGTGTTGGAATTACATTTTGTCAGCCTTCCTTGGATTTTTGTTATTACTGACTGTTGTCATTATTACTCAAGGTCTTCTATTTTCTTGATCTGTGGAGGAGACAGAAAGGAAATACAATTTGAATGCGTGGGGACTACTTTAGGACAGTGTGAAAAGGAACTGGATGTTAATTACCTAATTCTGAGTGTCATTAATAACAGTTGTGAGCTGAGATATTGTAGACTGAAAGTACTTTCCTTCACATGAAGTGCTGCTTGCTCATTTCTGGTTTATTTACTTCCCTTTTTAATGTGGAAAATCAAAAGCTTTAAATGATAATCACTGGACACTTGCATATAATTTTTTAGCTCATATGTCTCTGGGTGCTGGTGGTTCTGTTTTACTGACGCTGTGCTCAGAAATCAGCTCAGATGGGAAGCAGCTGTTTGTGAGGAGAGGGTGTTGACAAGACACAGAATAAGGGAAGAACAGCAGGGGAAGATTTCCAAAGAGAGCTGCAGAAGTGTGTTTGCTGTGAGTGTTCAGTTGTCAGAGGAGTGATCCCTCAACAGGAAAAGGAGAGATGGATTTTGGGAAGACACTTTGTTCCCAGAGTTTGGCTCCTTTGTCGGCTCTTAAAACTTTACATGTGAAACTGTCCCTGTTACAAATACATATCTCCTTCTTTGTATTGACACAAGTGTTTTGCTCACATGATGAGAACATGTTCTGAAAACTTAGCAGTAAATAAATAACGATTTTTCTGGCTATATGGACCGAAGATTATTTTTCTGGGAGGTATAGTTAAAAAGTGAGATTGACCAATTAAGTTATTTATACAAGACAGAAGTACCACTGAAGTTTCGAATTTAGTCATTAAATGGTACAGTGCATGCAAAATCCAGTGCGTTTTGTATTGTGGTATCTGTTTTGCTGGGCTTTTTACTGAGTCAGAGCTCCAGCTTTGCCACCACTGAATTTCTAGATTTCTGCTGCATTCAGTCTTCTGGCCTTCCCTTGCAGTGAATTGCAAAGCTATCGCACAAGGACAGATAATCTTACTGCACATGTTTTTCTCACTCCTGGGCATTCCTTTCTCTGTTCAGCACTTACAGAATAACTGCACTTAAAACTGATGGAGTGAGAGCATTTAGAAACAGAAATGGGCCAGTAAATTTAAAGTATAGTCAAGGCTTTTGGACTAAATGCAGTTGGAAAGAGTATTGGTTCTAGATGAATGGAAGAAGTCAAAAAGAAGGACAGATCAGTACTTCTGGAATTAGAACAGGTCATTGCAGACATATTACATCATTACATAGTCTTCCACTGTTCACCAGCTATAATGGTTCTGTGAAAAAATCAGCTGTGGGTGGTTCTGGTGTTAAAAATTAAAGATTGTGCACAGTTTTTATTACTTTGCTTTGGTTTTGGTTGTTGGTTGGGTTTGAGGTTTTTTGTATGTTTGCCAAATGGGGCAAAGCTTTCTCGATCTTAGTGAGAAAAACATTCCCTGAAGAAATGCATGTTTTCCTCTTGACTCTTAAGCTTCTCTTCCTTTAAATATTTGATGTACTCAGATGCATCTTGATTCTGACATGGTGAACAGATCAAGCTGATGAAACTTTGCTTTATGGGTGGATTTGCTGGTGAAGGGTGCTGGAAGTTTTCTGCTGTTACATTGAGTAGAAGAAAAAGAAAAAAGAAGGATTACTTGGGATGATATTCTGTTTTGCATTATGTCTGGTAGAGCACCTTTTGAGGATTCTTTTATGTCTGTGGAGTTTATCCTGTGGGGTGCTGAACCCAGGAGGAGCTGGGAAAGCTCAACCTGTTCTAGCAGGTGCCTGTCACCTTGCAGTATCAGCATGTTCTTTGTATAGAATATGACCATCATAAACAGCATGGTACATCTGGGAATTTCACTCTGACCTGTTTCCTTCCCTATTTAAAAACAGCTTAATATGCATCTTGACATAAAATAAAGCTAGAAAGAACAGCCAGCCCCAGAATTGGTTTTGTCTGTTGTACTATGTATGCAGTATATATGCATATGTCTTAAGAGGTCCTTTTGCATAACAGAGGCCAGTGCATCTTTCTTGGGCAATTGCACAAGAAAAGCCACAATATTTGGAAAGTAAAGTATGAATCAAAATTTTTACAGCACACAACCAGAGGAACTGAAATTTGCAATCAGCAAGCAAGAATGAAATTGCAGTGGCAGCAGTTGCTATGTCCAGGTGGTGTGTGTTTGGAGGCAAGGCTGTGTGACATCAGTTCTCTCTTAATGTGGTTCTGGGTTAGCTGCTGGGGCAGCATGGTATCAAAAAAATAGCTTAACCCAGTGGAAATAAAAGTCTCAGGCTATTCTACTCAGAAGAAAATTTTGCTTTGAAGTGCGTTAAGAATAAAGATACTAGTCTGTGTTTATGCAGCTCTTTTTGGGCTGTATTATCTCAAAATAAAAAACTGGTATTTACCAGATGGAGAAACTCAGGCACAGAAAGGCAAAATGACTTGTCCAGAGGTTGCAGGGGAAGTAACTGAGTCAGCAACTGAAGCTAAATATATTGTCTTTATTCTTTACCTCTTTTAGGAGAAAAAAACTGAGCAGAAAATGGCACACAAGGTATACATCTTTTTTGTGAAAAGTGCAACAAAAATTTTCATTCTTTAAATCAGTTTTCTGGCAACCAGCTGACACATCCTTGGTAGTTAGTTCATGATGGATTGGTGGTCTTAGCTCAATTCCAGGGGGACTGTTAGGCATAACCAGAATTGGTATTGACAGTCTCTATGCACAGACCAAGAATCAATGGGGATGGGAGGCATTAACGATTTTGCGTTCTGGGAGCACCTCTGCGGGATGCAAGAGACTGTGCCGGGAGAGTTTTCCTGCTGTAGTCCTATGTGAACATACGGTCTAGAATGTAAGTCTTGGCTCTTCAGGAATTGCCAGCAGCTTCCCATTGCTCTCAGTGAGTAATAAAAATGTAAATAAAGAAGCTATGTTATGTCTCAGAATTACTCAGTGGCAGTTGTCTGAACAGTTGTGCTTATGCTAGAATCTCAGCAAGTGCAAGTGCGCTCAGACATCTGGTTGTTTCACACTTGCCTAGTCTGCTTGTGTATGTGTTAGCTGCTGAAACTCACTCTCTCAACACTATGCAGAAGTACTTTTTAAAGCAGCAAGTGCAAGCTTGAGTTCTGCGATCTAGTACACATTGAGCACAAAGGGTGTAAAAGACAGAAATGAAGTGAAAATGTCTGGTTTGAATGTACTGTTGGTGCTGCCCCTGTGTTTGCTAGGAAAAGCCAGTATCTTTCAGCAAACTAACTGTCTTAAGGCCAAACTGAATGCAAGGAGAGATTTGGAGAAAGTTTAGTTATGAAAGACAGTATAGAGAACATTTCACATGTGTGGCTTCCCGGCACTTCTTGATTTTTGGTGAGGAGCTGGAACTTCAGAAAGGAAGTTTCTTCCTCTAAGTTTTTAGCTCCAAGGTTCAGACTTAAAGTTCGAAGGTGGATTAAAGAAGTAGTTGAATCCTGAAATGCACTGTACAAACCCATCCTTCAGAAAAGGAGGGTTTATTTTTGGTATGTGTTGCACCTCTCTGCACATTTCTGATCTTCCAAGGCTTCGGCTGCCTCTTTTTCTTTAATTTTTGAAGATATATCTTCAGTCAACACCCTTGCTGGATATTGTCCTAATTCTCCTTATTTTCATATAAAAAGACTTTTGTTCACCAGTTATGACTCAGAGGCCACTACTGCCTTGTTCAAACTAACACAGTACCAAAATAAAACCAGTAACCTAACATCTCTGCAAATCATGATACTATTGAACCTTTTGAATAAGAGATTGGTGAGATTTTGAGGGAGAGTGGGTTGGGAAGAGGTAAAGTAGTGCCCTCATAGGAACATTACTTTCCTTTTCTCTCACCCCAGCTGATGTGATAGACCTGTGCTTGAGACACCTGGTGTTACGGGTACTGTAGCCCAAAATGATGCTATATTGCTTTTCTCTGCTTAGTTCAGCATTTCTGCACCAGTACAACCTCCTGCTGCATCTTGTTTCCCACATCACAAATTCTTGGTTGTCCACGCTTATATTTGTATTCTGCTCCACTCCAGCAGTTTGAGGTGGGTGAAGGTACCTTTGTCCAGGGAGGAGAGGAAAGAGCGTAGTATTTTCACTTTCCTTATACCTACTGCTGGAGCAGAGAAGAGACATTGTTGCATGGCTCAAAGGAGATGGACACTTGAAGGTCCACTGGGACTAGTTGGTGCAGAGCAGGACACAATATTAATATTGTGGATGCTTTTGAATTATAATTTCTGTATTTCCTGGCCATTGCAGACAGTTGCCAATGCCAATATATGTGATATGCCATTATCCTGGAATCCCTATTTCACATCATTATCTTAGAGTACAGTAGACCAAACCAGAAGATGATCCCACCAATTTCAGTCCGATTCACTGCTTAGGATTTTGATTTATGTTTGTAAGCATGTTTAAGTGGATTGCCCATGACAGTTTTCACTGTGACCGTTTGCCCTGCCACATTCTGACAAGTTGAAGTGCCATGATATGAATGGATGTCTGGAGCTTGTATCCTCAGTTGCTATAATTTACAGCTTAATGTATAAATGCAGACTAAAGGCTGCAGTGGTTTGTTTAAATGCTTAAATGCTGAGTTGTAGAGGGTAGTGCTTAAGCAACAGATGCACATTCTGTGCAGCCTCGTCTGAGATGGAGGTGTGACCTTCAGGAGAGGAAGGAACAGAGTAGTGGACAATAACTGCTTCAGCCATGTCATTTAAATCAGTTTGCAATTGAAAGTCACAGACGTTAGCCCAAATGGATGTTAATTAACAGTTTATCATTATCTGTTGGATGGCAGCTGGAGTTGCTGACCATTAGGCATTTACCTATTTTGCAACGTATACTTAGCAGTGAACACCAGGAAAGTGATGGGGAAAATACCTGAGGGCTTTCAAACACAGTATTTGCCGGAGGTTCTCTGTTGGAGGTCTGAGTTGGTGCCATAACCTGGGCTGGCTGACAGTATGCTATGGGTATTGGGTTTATTTGGACTGTGTGAGAGCTGTAGCTGTGAGGGTAGGAGAGCTCAGGCACAACTTTGCTCTATGACTGCTTGCACCTAGACTGAGCTCTGATGGTTCTTCCAAACCTTTGCTGGTCACCTAAGTCATCTGCAATGAGCCTTCACTGTAAGACTAGAGCTGGCTTTTTGGAATCAAGAAATGTTAAATACAGATGATATTTGAGTGACAATGTCAAAGGAGGAAGAGAAACGTGTTGTCTTAGTGTGCTTCTGTTTTCTAGGCTTATGTTATTTTCCTATATTGGCTGTGTAAGCAAGTTTCAGCTGAGCTGGTGGAATTGGTCAGAAGGGTAGAGACTTTCAGATGAAGTGAAAACAAATTCCCTAGTGTTTCTTTGTGACTTTTTTTTTTTAATTGTGGGAGTAATTTGGGCTTGAGTGTACTTTCCTGTGACTAATGATACACCAGCTGTGACACTAATGACAGAACTATAATGATCTTTACATTGCAGAACTTTTTATTTAGAGATGTATTACCTGTCCATTCTAATGTGCATTTAAGTGGAATCTGGCTAAATGAATAATTTCTGTCTTCACTCGTCATTATATAAATCTTCTCTTAAAGAAAAAAGGTCTCTCTTTCCCAGCAGTCTGAACATCAGGCAGTGACATGAACTAGTTACAGTTCTCCCTGTATGTGGTGTGTCTTGGTAACAGGATACTCAGCTGTCAAACTTCCCTGTTTTTCTGGGGCAACTCTGCTGCCTTTAGAAGCTTTTGGATAGGATGCACAGGATGCACAATGCCATCCACCAGGAGTGTCCCTCTAATTAGAGAGACCCAGCATTCTTTGCAGCACATAGCTTTGTGTGAGGCTCCGAGATGCTGTCAGGATTCTGGGATGCCTCTCCAAAGGGGTTATCTCCTTTGAAGTACCTGGAAGAAAACAAGTTTGATGCCCCATGATACGTAGATCTTCTTAACAGCACCCTTCTGAAAATAGGTGTTCTGTTTGTGCCCAACAGGGCAGCTTTTATCACACTTTGTCCTTGCTGATGGAATTACTCGTTTGTAGGAATGAGGGAGAAGGAAAAGATATCCAGTTCAGATTAGTTTCAAATATGGAGTGATGTGCAGTGAAATCCTATAGCAGATTCTTTCTCCACATCTTTATCTAATCAGCACTGAAATGAGATCTACATGGTGTGCATGTTGTGCATACCAGAATTTTATACCCAATGAACAAGTTCTCATTGGTTTCAGGAGAGAGATGGAGAGTAACCATGAAATGCCAATTCTCCACGTGTCCTATTTCTTCTTGTAGAGTTATTGGTGTGGTCATGGGAGGGTTGGTATGAGACAGAAAGATATAAAGGTTTTTGATCTTGGAAACCATCAACTAGGAAAGTTTTCATGGGTCTAGAACTTGAGGAAAGTAATTGTACAAAGGTCTCCTGATTCAGGATCATGGGAGAATGCTGGAAAGTTGTTAATTTAATCTTCAGAGCTATGGGGCAGGTTTTTTTGTTATTTTTGGTGTTACTTGCACAAAACCCTGCATTTTCCTGGATTCATCTGCCCTTGCTGTTCATTTGCCATCTCTGATTGAAGCTGCCCCTGTAGCAATTACAGTATAACTATTTTCAAAGTGACTAGTACTTACTTTAGCCTTCAAGGTAATAAACAGAAAGGTGTGAGCTGCTGAGAAAGTATTCTTTTTTCTTCATGTAAAGATTCTCAGTAATTTTGCTTATAAAGGAAGTACCTAAAGATGTAAAGAGAGTAAGAACAGAGTAGAAAAATGTCTTTTGCATATTTGAAATTCAGCTGAATTTATAGTCTGTGTATATATGTAAAAACATTTTTGCAGGCAGTATTACCAAAGCAGGAGTGGTATTTCTAGAACACCTCTGACCTTGGTTTTCTGTGCAGTTAAGCAGTGAATATACAACAGAAGAGGGAAGAGATTCAGTTAGGTTTGTACACACACAAAGAGGTGTTATGTGCAAGTCCCTGCCTGCACAGGACCTGGGGTCTGCCTGCTCAGCAGGAAGGTACTGAACCCTGCTTTACCCCCCAGGAGGAGTAAAAGGTGAGGCCTGGCTGGAATACTGGTACCATCCTACCTAAACATCTTGTTTGGCAGTAAATTGCTGCTAGTTTGGAGCAGTTGCCTGCTTTCTATGTGTCTTATTTAGTTCCTAAAACTTGTGCTGGGATATTTCCTCCCACACCACATATATACTTGGCCCATTTATTCATGGAATGTACCTTCTAGACTATAGCAGAGTTATGGGATTCTTGTTTCTTGATAGTGAATTCTTGGCTATTACGGATTCAAGTGTGGAGTCTTGATGAGTTTACAGAACAGTCATAACTCCAAATTCATAACCTATTGACGTGTGTGATGTAAGGTACCAACTGCTAAAGCATGCATGAGCTGGAAATCTTTTCAGAGTCTGGAGTGTTAGGGAGGGTATTCATGCATAAAGAATGTGGTGCTAAATATTGGATGATGCTGCTTCTCCTCAGCAACTCATATCTGCTTTCCAGGTCTCGAATTCTCCAGTTGCAGTGGCTGTTTTTTTCAATAAAACAAATAAAAATAAAATGACAACAAAAAAATATGCTATTTTTTCATATACTACTATGTAAATCAAAAATGTCAGGGAGGTATAGAATCACTTCAGTGGTGGGAACACAAGAGTAACTTCAATCCCTCCTGCTCTGAATTTTAAGACAAAAAAAAATTGAATCTACAAATGAGTGGAGGAAACAGAGGCCAGCAGTTCTTCAGGGGCAGAAATAAACAGAATAACATGATTGCTTCAAGGTCTGGTTATGAGGAAGCAACAAGAAAGCATTTCTGGGTGATAGCTTTCTTTGCTGGAGAACATGAGCTCACAGCAGAGCCAAGAGTATGCATAGTAAGGAACAGGCACGCCCGTGGAAGAGAATTAAAAGAAAGGATTTTTCCAAAGAGAAGAAAAAGGCTAAAAAATCCACTCAGAAGACTCGAACTGAGATCTGCTTTTCCCTTACAAAGCAACTGAAGTGCCATTAGCATGAGAAGAAACTGAAATGCCTTTTGTATGTCATACCCTTTCCTACATGTAAACCCTAAGAGTTTGTATACAAGAGCAGGGAGGCGATCCATGTTTCTCTGCCTGGATTTCCCACCTAGATTGTACTGCTTGGACGCCGTGCTAGTTGGCGTATACAGCCTTGGCTCTGCTCCTTAGACGATAAGCATGGTGATCATAGCGTTTACTGAACAAACAGCTGAATACCATAGTCTGCTTTTTTTGTTTTTCTGTATTCGTGACAGACATAATCATCATATAAGAGGACAGGAAGGCTATGGGAGATAATCTGGACATGGGAAGAAGATTAATGGGCTATAAAGCAAGTATGACTAAATTTTAGAAAGCTCCTTTTAATTAATCTGATACTGTTAAAAATCAGGCACAAGTAATAAATTCTTACATCTGTACAGCTAAAATTGAAAGAATTCTTATTAATTTTATTGAAGTTTTTTGATTAACAGGATGTCTAGTTTGGTGTTAAAGCTTCCCAAGTTATTGGTATCCAGAAAAGGACAAGGAGAATGTTCCAAAGCAAAACTTTGGAATCGTCAGGCAGAGATGGAGTAAACTCTTCTCTGTATACATGGTTGATAGGACAAGAAGTAATGGGTTTAAATGGCAGCAACTGAGAAAATTAGGAGATGCTTTCAAAAAGTCAGGATAATGAAGCAGTGGAATAGATAAAGGGAGTGTTGTGAAGTGTCTGAATCTTGTTCTTGTTGAGAATGAATGAGGCAGACTGCTGACAGAAGTGTAAAAGATGCTGCATGCCTGCCTTGGGGTACAGGGTGATTTTGTATAGTCCTGATTTCTTTCATTCTTTGATTTTAAACAGTGGAAAGGAATTAGTCAAAGGCTTTTAGGCAACCTTCCTTTGATTATTTCCTCTTACCTTACTTTATGTATGCATAAGTCTTATCCTTTTGGTCTCAGTGAAATTTGTGAGGGCTTTTTAATATATCTGAATGAGAAGTTAGGGAGTAGCCTCAAACTAAGCTGTCTGACACTATGCTGAAGCAAAGGAGTAGTGTGCACAAACTGGCTGAGAGCAGACATGGTAACTTCCAGCAGCAAAGTGGTAACCAAATAGAAGGGGGTGTGAAGTCCTAAATCACTCCAGTCCTTAGCAAAGTAAATGACTTAGCTTTGTAAGCTACCCTAAACAAATTAACCTAAGTTCTCCAAAAGCCAAGCATATTTAAAACCAGAACAAATCCCTAAAACCACATAAAAAGTGTGGATTTTTTTTGTGAAAAATAATAAGTGAAACAGAAGTAACCTTGGAGCTACAAATTTCCCCAGTCAAGATGTGGAATCCAGTTTTATGATGCTGTTACTAATGGTAGGAATGAGGACATCCTGTGATACTGGGTGGATATTTCACATTTGGGGAATATTAATCATGTAAAATTGTCTAGATCGTCCCTTTTTGCCAGGTTATTTCTTTTCTTTTCAGTTTCAGATTTGTCCAGGAAATAGGGTGATCTGAAGGTTTTTGTGGCAATCTATATATCATGTTAAGTGAGACTTATTTTAAATTTAGAATGTTTCAGAAAACTTCTTCCGTTATGATTTCATTATTATCTGAAAAGTATCAGCTGGATTTAAACTATCTTGGCATCCAGAAGACAATAATATAAATTTGTGACTGGACTGTCAGAACGGTGATAGTCCCCATCATATGAGGAATACTGTTAGTTATTTTACACCTGTTTGTGTGTTTTTGTAGATACAGAAAATCTCAACTTTGATTAAGAATGTTCTCCTTTTAACTGGGAAAGTGTGCAACTTCCTAGTGTTTCTGGCTAGTCACTTGGGACAAAGAATAACAGCATGTTCTGTCTGCCTGGATTCTCAAAGGTATAAATCACTGGACTATTTTCAATTGTACATTGAAATCCTCTTTCCAGGTTCTCCCTGGGGAACTAGACGCTGCTGTTCAGCTTTCCCTACAGGCCTGGCTCTGCTATCCCTGCACCGAGGAGCACCATAGTAGAACAGAGGTTTGCTGTGCAGATGAAAGAATTTTGCCCGTTGCTCATAAGTTACAGTTTAGCTCCAGAACCTGAATGGTTTCACCTTTTTTGAATGTTCTTGGCATTGAGCTGCCTCATTTCCAGTTATCTTTGTCCTGGCTAGTTTTGTTTTGCTGTGAAGTGGCTTCCTCACACCACTTCCTTAGTGGTACAGCTGCATTTTTCAGTCTTGTAGGCAGCATTTTCCCCTTAGCACTCTTGCCTCTCAGCCCAATATTCCCACACTTTATAAATATGCTTGCATTGGTGCCATAAGCTGTCCCTTCTTATTTATGGATAGAGTTGCAAATTTGATCCAGATGGTGCTGTTTTCTAAAGTCTGCTTCTGAAATCTGTTTGCAAGATACGATCTGCCTGAGCATATGCCTGATCGGCTGTTTTCAGGAGATCTCCTTTCAGGACTCCTGGTTATTTTTGCTCTGTCAAAGCTGTGTTTCCTTAAATGCCTTGAGTCAGTGGGATTGGATCCTTTTTGTTTCTCACAGCAGCACAGGCAGTGTCTAAAAGCTGCTTAGACTTAATTGTTATTTTGTCATAATTGTTTCCAAGAGACTTGGTGCTCTTTGAGCTTAATGAGAACAAAATATTATTTTACAATATGTAGTAAAATGACAATTAATGATACCATTAGTAATAATTACTAGCTTTGTATCAAGAGACATTTGACAGTAGCTGTAGCAATGATAGGGGATGTGGTTTCTCAGAATGCCTAGCAGAGTGCCAGCCACATTTAATGCTATATATGCTGACGGGGTGTGTCCAAGCTACCAAAGACCACTTGTAGGTTGCACACTCGCCCCTTGGTTTCTCTTGTGGACTTAATCTCATTCAATTCATATTGATTATTTTTATTTTCTCTCCCTGTGTTATCTCTTTATGTGCTTACATTCCTTTGTTCTCAATACTGAAAAAAAAAAATAATTATTTGGAGTGTAGTCTTAAGCATGCAAATTATCACAGAAGGCCCCGAGGAGGTCTTTGACAGTTTCAGTATTACAAATTTGTATGTCTGGAGAGCAGAATAAAAAAACCCACAGTTGGGCAGCAGAGGTGTGTAATGAAGTGTGGTGAAGTTTGTGCTTCAGTAAAATTAAGACCAGCTTGTGGAATAATAGTGTACCAGCACTGAAAGGCTCAGAATTAAAATACCACTCTCCCCATCCCCCACTCGCAAAAAATCACTTCCAAAAAACCCTTTTGATTTTAAAGATGGCTAACTCTTATGGGTGGAGGGCTCTGTTCCGTATCATTTGTCCTGTAGCTCATTTGTTTGTCTATAATTGTCAGTTTACATATTCAGCTGCTTGTTCTTCGAGGTAGAAATCATACTGGCAGTTTAGCAGGAGGAGCATGGGTGGTATTGTCGTCTTCCATGGTAAGCTTGAACTGTGCTTCTTCATGGGACAGAGCTCTGGTGTGTCCATATGTTTAAGGCTTTGGGGAGACTGAATAACTAATGACTGTGGGGGGGAGAAAAGTAATGCGAATGGCTTTTGTCTTGAGCTTTTATATTACAGGGATCCATTGCGGAAAAAGAGACTTGCAAAATGGAAATGTTTTACTGTCACCTTCCACAAATTCGGGGTCAGGGGAACATAGCAAAACCTGCTTTTGAGTGTTTGTGCCACACTGCACGAAGCATGTAGGACAATGACCCAAAGCCTCTTTCAGGTGACCTTCAGCTGCTGTTGAGAACTACTGAACAGACACATGCTTTGATGTATAGAATTGTTGAGGCAATTTGACTTCTCTGTTTCAATGGATATAAAACTTCAAGAGTGTGTTAAGTGCTTGGTAAAAAGAGAGCCTGGAGCTCTTCCTGCAGCAGAAGGGCGGCTGTTCTGTTGCCTTGTGTTGGCGTTGCAGCTGTCTGATTAGTTCTGTTTCCGTGACCATTGAATATAGAAGCAATGCATGCACCTTCACACAACGTTAATAAGGCTAGCCACTGGAAGAGGTTGTGATACCAGAAACCATTGATATTTGTGGACCACTACTTGATTATCTGGCAAAATTGTTATGTAGGACTGGGAGAAGAGTTACTTGTGCCTCATCTATCTTACCAAGAGTCACCATCCTAGCAGTGACAAACTGTTAAAAATTCATTCATCTGACAATAAAATAATGTTAATGGAGGGCAGTCTTGAAATATGTTCCTTGGAGAAGTTTGACTTTGCTGTTGCAACTGCCCCTCTGTGTGCAGCTCTGGAAGTGTTGTGAAGTGTCACATGCATGTCATGAACCCTCTCAGACAGAAGAGATGAGTGTAGAGCACAGAGAGAGAGAACACATGAACAAACAAGCAAACTGATGAGGCTGCCTTCTGGTGTTACAGAACTGCAAAGAGATGACTACTGCTCCAAGTCGTGTTCATGTTAGTGAAGTACTGAGGCAGCATATTTAGAATATGGACTTGTCCTTTCTCTGTATGTTGTGTGTATACTGCTGAGTAAACTTTGTTTCAAATCACATAGATCTCCAAAACTGGGGATAGTTTTCTAAGTCCATGTCCATATTTGCTCAAACAGCCACATTAAAAATACAGACAATTATGCTTTCTCAAAGCAGAATGCTCAGGATTGTACTAACCCTTGCTAAGGCGGCCTCCTCCCTTCTGCACATCTTTTTAACTAATTGGAATAAAATATAACCATAAAATGTTCTTTTATGTCCTCAAATCAGATATGCTTATAGCTTTTGTAATTTTTGTTGTTATTAGCAGGGAAATCATAACTAGTTTCCACGTGCCTTGTCTTTTTATTGAGCTGCTGGGGGAGGATCTGAGTTGTCCCAAGGATGTGAAAGAAAGAAGGGTGTCAGAGAGGTGTCTGGTTGCCCTTTTTTAACTGCTTTGAAAGAATAAGTTGTCTTGATTTCATTAATATTTTTGGAAACTTTACGAAAGAAACAATGGATGAATTCTCTGCTTCCCTTTCTCTCCTCTGCCTTACCTTTAGATTTTCTCTTGGGCATATGCTCTTCCATATAAAGCAGATTCTTCAATTGCTCCTTCCAAGTAAGGTATTTGAAATGAAACATTCTATCATCATATGTATAGCTTAGTTGAAAATAAAATCAGGAAACATCTTAGTTTCCTTTTTTTTTTTTCTGGAAATCATAACATTCCTTTCTCTATATGAAGATTTTCAACCAAACCCCAAGAATTTCCTACAACAAAATTAGCTTAATTTCAGACTTCTGGTTCAAAGTTCTCGGTTTTTACATTTTTATGTTGAAAGAATACTGTGAGTAGAAGACAGAGCTTTCCCGATGAGAGTTTTACTCAGTAAATCCAGTGTTTTCAGTGGGGAAAGTATTTAATCCCAAATTTGTGAGGTAACTCTTGTGTCAGGTGGCTGTTTCTAACACTGGCAGGTGACGATTTAGGAGCCCTTTCTAATAGCTGACTACAGTTGAATGTCCTCTCATCAAGGGCTGAGGCAAGAGCCTACAGTTTCCAATGCTGGGAGCTAGGGTGGGAGGGCTGCACATCCTGATTTTATAGAGGGTAAAAGCAGTTTTGTCACTGATTTAGCAGACTATGGGCTTCATGATCAGATTCTCTTCCTGCTTTCACCGTGGATCAGCAGATGAATTAGGCCAGGCAGTTTACTCTCCTGTGCCTGCTTCTGTAAACCAGGATAACGACTGTTACACAGAGCGGTTTTGAACCCTACTTAAGAATTTTCTGTAACATATCTTTGGAAGTCCCGCAGGAGGGTAAGTTTTAACACTAATGTTGTGAGTTTTGTGAGCCAGAGGTGCAGTTAAGGATCATCATGAGCAGAATGACAGGGGGAAAGAGCAGTACAATGGTAAAAGTATGTACACCATGAATTTGCCTTTATGATTGTTTTCAGGCAAAATCTTTAGTAGGGGCATAAAATCATGACATTATAGGTGTCCAGAGAGCTTGGAAAGAGGGGACGTGGAAGAAAGAGGTGAAATTTTGGTTAACATATGGCACAATTAACTATTTAACTCTGGGGGTTTGTGTCTTGGGTTTCACTGGGCAATGGTTGTTTTACTATGACTCTTGGTTTTGGCACCAGATTTTGATATAGCAACTGCCAAAAAGAGCCCAGTGTGGACTCTGGCTCCCTTCAAACAGACACCTGTTGCAATAGTGATTTCCTCTTTTTTTTTTTTTTTTTTTCTCTCTCACTGCAGACAGTGGTGATAAACTTGTTTTGCCCAGTCAGTGAGAGCAGAAGGTGACATCACTGCAGTCAGAATTCATGTCTCCATGTGTTGTTTATCCTTGCTGCTTCTTCTCCATAGTTAACTATTGCAGAAGTTACGGCTTCAGCTTACATATTTTCCTTTGAAACTAGCTGTACATCCCAAAGGATATCCCACCTTTGCAAAGGTTTAGTTATCAGTGAACTTCAGTTCAGGTACATGAACACGAAGCAGTCTTCCCACCATTTAGCATGAGAGCAAGCAGTGGGTTGTTTCGTTATGTTCTGCCACAGACTTTGACACAGACTAGAAATTCCTGTGGAAGCCTGGGAGCCATTTTAAGAACAAGTGCCAGGGTTTGAGAGCTTTGCCTTCCCTCCCCTGCCACACATCAACATCTCTGAGACATGTGAATTTGATTTATAGAGAAAGAAATGTAGGATGGGAAAGGGAAAAGGAAAGAGAAAAATTAGAGAGGAGGGAGGGGGAAGGGGAGAAGTGACCAAGGAAAGGGAAATGGAGACAGACAGAGACACAGACAAAGAACTGTTTCCCCTTTTATGAGGAAAGGGAGCCTTCAAATCTAGATGACTTAGTTCAGCTGTGCAGGCCACTTAATACCCATGAACTTGCAATTAAATGCGGAAGTGGCAGACAAGAGGCAAGCTAAAAGAAGATATTGTTAAATACTCAGCATTGGAGGATACAGGGGGAAACTCAGAAAATGGACAGAGCCCAAGTCATGAATAAGCACTCAGTTTCCTGGGATTCTGCTGCTGGTGGGAGGAGTGTTGGAGGTGCTGGAGGCCTCTGTCATTCAGAAACGCTGCAGTGGCAGAGGCCCTTTGTCCTTCTCCCCTGGATGCTGCCACAAAGAGGTTTTATTCAATTTCATGGTGCTGAGTCGACAGGCCTCTTTCTACTAAGCGAACGGTTTCTTCCCCAGGCCAAGCTCTCGGAGAGCTTTGCAGAGAGGCTCTGTGAACCTCGATTGTTGTTTGGCTTGGAAGTACATTGTTTGCTGCTTGAATTTTTCTTGATCTTTTGCCTAGATAACCTCAACCGGTTCCTATTTTGCTTTGGAAAATTACATGTGCCTGATCAGTTTTTCCTGGATTATTTTACAGTATGGAGACACCCAAAAGGAGTCAGGACTGTTACTTTGTGGGCTGGCCAGAAGGTTCCGAAGTGTTTTTGTTTTCTTTTGGGTTAAAGGGTAAGAGCTTACCTACTCTCCTACTGACATCTTGCACGTAATTGTGTGTTTCTGGTAACCTCTGCTGGCTGGTGAGAGGTGATCCCCACTTATTCCTGTAAATCAGTTTTACTTCTTGCTTCTAGCCAGAAGATGAACTCTTGCGGTTGAAACATCAGCTAAGACTTTGAAAGCATTTTGGGATTCTTTAGGCAGAAAGATGCTGGGTGTATGTGAGGTTCCTGGGACGCAGAAGCACAGTGATTTGACAGGACATGGTAAAGCTATCGTGTTTATTCCCCTGTCATGCCTTTTGAGTATTGGAATGGGAAAAGAGTTTCTTAATGTTTGTGAAGACCTTAGTGGAACACAAAGGATGCTTTGCTAACTTTAACAACATCTGTTCTGCAAAATTCATAACCTGTGAGAGCAAGAAGGGGGTTTTTGCACCATAATCTGCCAAACTCACTGAAGAAAAGGAGGTTTAACTTCAATAAGGGTTTAACAGAAAGTGAACACATTCTTTGGGATCAAACCTTATCTCTTGAATCTGTGGCAAGCATGTGAAATGCTCATGTATTAAAGATGTTTCTGTAAACTAGGGTTTTGATTTTTCTTATTACTCTAAGGACTAAAGCAATAGTCAGATTATAGCACATGATTTAAATTGAAGTGTGCATATTATTAATAAGGACTAGGATGTGTCCCAGCTTGTAGAGAGTGAAAGTAGGTCATTCCGACTCCTCTGTAGCATTACAACTCCAACACCAATTTGCCTCAGCATATGAAATGAGGCTTGAGGGAAGCCCCTGAATGGGGTGGTTATTTTGATAGCCTCTCTGACTGGTACTGTCATAACATTCTGCCAATTCCTTTTAACTTGGTTCTCTTCCCAAAGTTGTGTCTGTTTGTTTGGAATGGTTTAGAAGGTTATTTTATTTTTTTCACGTGCACAGGGTTGGATTTGAGAGGCTGACCTGTGTTCTGCTGTGGAAGGGACAACAAGCAGCTTTTCCTGCTATCATTTGGCAGGGAAGAGATCCAGAAAGCTGATGCAAAGCTAGTAGTTCTTTTTGTTACTACAGTTCTGTGTGGATTAGGCATTGTTGTAAAGGAGACATTTGGCTGCCTGATACCAGTTGTCTGCAAATTGTCTCTACAATGCAAATGTAGCTGTTAACTAACTGTTGTATTTATAACTTCTCACAGTCATGTATACTGGCACTGGATAACATACTGCACTACCCACTATCTATAGATTCCTGGTAATTACAGATGTTTGGTGGGACCAGCTTTGTGTGAATTTATGATTCTGTGTCCATCACACCTTGCTACCCACATAATATCCTCTGTCACACCAACAAGGTGCACCCAGGCACGACTGGGAAAACTGTTGCAAATTTCACCTCTTGTATAAGCAACTGCTTTGATCGCAAACCATGAAATGATGGGAAGTCTGGGAATGACATGCAGTCTTAAGCATGTTATGCACTTCTTTGGATTGGAGGAGCCCCCTAAAAGCTTCATGGAACATTTCAGGTTTCAGAAGAACTGTGTTGGTAATCACAGAACAGGATGTGTCTTAAAAACGCGCTATCAATATATGCCTACTGCCTGTAATCAACACTGTCAGACTTGGATGGAATGTGAAATAAAGCAGCTCCCCAAACTGAGACTTCTTGTGTCTCCAAAACTTTTGTTTGTGGTTAGGGAAAGCATTGCTGGGAATTTTACTGAGTAGTTCATCTCTCCCATCGTTTCCAGCTCTCAGTACTCCTGGCTAATTTGGTGATTTGGCCCTTGTGCAAAGATTCCTGTCTAAGGGAAGAAGTGTCTGTTTATAATTTTTATTTTGTTCCCCTCCATTTTAAAGCACATGGAAAAAATGTGGAATAAACAATGTTGAATAAAATTGTTGTGCACTGTCATCTCCATGATTTAGTCACAAACTACTGGGCCTGCATTTTGCTTTGCCGGCATGAACGTTTTGTCTCATGAGGCCTTTCAGGCTGCTGCCTGAGTTGTCTTTGCTGCCTAACCCAAATCCCTGGAAAGGATTATTGCCCCATGGCAGGCAGCCATTTGACTCTTTCTTGAAACACCCAATTCCAGTGGCTAGTTCTCGTTCTGTTACTGTGGCCAGTTGGCCAGCATGTAACCGGTGATTCTTTGCTTGAGGAAATGGACAGTGGATTCATGGGAGGATGGGATGAACAATGGGGTAAAAGAACAAGATTAAATTCAAGCGGGAATCAAAGACAGGTAGAGGAAATAAACTTTTTTACTGTCAAGATTGATTACACATTAGCAGCTGGAATAGACATGTGTCAAAGATCTCTTTTGTTGCAGTCCCGCACCAACAGCCATATGGTAGCACTGTAAGGGAGTTACAGTCCAGCTGTCCCTGCCTTCAGTTGAACTCTCATACTCTTTTGCCCCAATGTAAACAGATGCCCCTTTCTGCTCTTACTCATGAGATTTCAGAATAAGGAGACAGGAATTATTTTCTTGGTTTGGGTAATACTTCTTTTTCAGTGTAGATCATAGATCTGTTAAGAGCCCAGCGTAAATAAACAGTATCACAGTAACAACTTAAATTGTATCTTAGCAGGACTCTCAGTAATGTAGCATAGAATGAAAATGCTGAAATACCCCTGGTAACACCACCAACATTTTAAAAACATATACACATGTGCATGTTTAAATGGGGAAGTAAGAAAAGATGACAAGGAAAGCATTTCAGTATCAGCCAACATCTTGGTAGAGGCAAGGGCAAGATCCCGCAGTTGGGTTGGCTGAAGCGTTGCAATGGAGACAGATTGTCCTCTACTGTAAATTGGCTCAGTTATCTGTTGGATTCAGTGCAGGCAGATGCTTTTCAGGAAGAAACTATTTCTGTCAAAGACCAAAGCACAGTCATAGTATACAAGGAGAAAGATCTAGCACTGTGAGCATGGCTGAGTATCCTGTAGCCAGTACAGGCAGTGTTAAAGAGGAAATACCGTCTGTTCATGGAACACTGAGTAATGGACACATCTGCATCCTAACTCAGCGCATCTGAGGTGGAATAAGTGACATGATGGACTTTGTGTGTAGCTCGAGTGCAGATTCAGCGGAGCTTAGTAATATCACATCATGGTGTGCATTATGTCTTTCCTGCGCTCTTTTGTGTTTCATGACTGTTGTGACTCCCTTGTATTTTCCTGGGAGTTTGCATCCTTTTGCATATGTAGATCTGACCAACCTCACTGATATGGGGTGTGTGAATAAAATCTTACAGTTGAAACACCTTAACCCACTTCTCTCTAGAAGGGTGATCTTCTTCAGTGATTCCTCCAAATGGTCCTGACCCTGTAGTCCTCTTGGCATTTGTACAAAAAATTCAGGCTATTGTGAGAACAGACACAGGCAACTTTCTGCCCAAAGAATGCAGGGCTGCAGCATATTGGCTGAACAGTCTTGAGATCTCAAGTCTAAGTGGAATGAGTTTTGTGTTCTTCTGAAGTGTGAATCCAGCTTTTTTTATCAACACTTGAATCCTGTCCAAAATTAAAAAAAAAAAAAATCTGTTGCCAAACAAATTTGTCTAAGGATGAAGTAATTGAGGGGAGTAGAGTGGAATATAGAGGATCAAGAAAACAAATTTTTCACTTTGTAATGTCTGGTACAGGTTCTGGAGTAACTTGGATTTTTATCTGGGAAAACTGTGAGCAGAATGTGATTTTGTAATTTTGTTTCAGTCCTGAGTGAACTATCAGGTGTTCTTTGTTCTTGCGACACATGTATTTTTTAATGATCTGAATCTTTCTTGACTAAATCTGTGTTGTTCTGGTACCCCCATAATGCTTTTGAAAGCTGGAGCACAGCAACGGGCTCACTTAGCTGCTGTTGGCTGGAGCTCCCTTGGCACTCGCTGTCGCTCATCTGTTGTTGTACATTTTTCAGAGGCAGTCAAGTGGAGACAGTTTTATACAAGTTCACAGGAAGAAAATGAGGGCAGATCTCCAGGAGATGGTTCTGGCTGATAGTAAGTTCTCCCAGATGAGACTGCTGCAGAGAGGAGCTGCTCAAAATGATTGCATTTCCTTCTCATAAGTTACTTGTTATGGACACCAAATCAAAGTGAGCTCAGGAATAATACAGAGGAGTTTTTAAATCCTCATATATTCCCTGCATCTTAAAGACCTTTTGTAGTTGTTTAATGCAGCATTTACAAGGTTTAAGGCTATATCTGCAAAGATAATGATAAATAATAAAAATACTTAGCAAGACCCCGGAATTTGGCAGTGAATCACTGCTACTCACAGGATTTATCTATCTGAAGTCTGAAGAAGTATCTAAGTCTAGAGGACAAAGGGAAAACTGAAGAATTAATCTTGATTACAGTCTGAGATCACCACGAAGTTTTGGCACTGTTTCTAAGGGCAGCTATAGGAAGTCTGAAGGTATATGTACATTACATCCTGGTCTAAAAACGCCACAGATGAAATGTATCTCTCTGTATTATTTCAGTATTTTTTTATGTATCATCTTTACTAATTTTTTTTTTTTCCCCTGAGGTACCCCAGTCTTACCATCAACTATTTTGGTGGGAAAAAAAGATTGTTTTGGTTTAGTCTTCCTGAAGAAGCTTTGTCAACTATTAAATTAAATGTCATCTCATAATTAGCCCTTTCTTTGAAAGGAATATGGCATCTGAATCCAGTCAGTGACCTAAAGATCTTTCATAACAACCTTTAGTACTGAGGGGGATATTTTGTATAATAACAGGCTGGTTCTCACCTTTAACTGACATTCCCAGGTGTTCTCTTGTAGTCACTTGTGTCCGAGAATGGTTTCATATCTTCAGGCTTGTTTTGCATCCAAGACAGTGTAGGTGCTAAATATTTACTGTAACAATAACATTGACATATGCAAACAGAGCTAACCTGTATCATTGTAATTTTATTATGTAGCCTCTATATTTTACATTTTTATTGCTTGCAATTGAATAAATTTCAGTGAACATCATTCTGCTGCATCAAATGAAATCAAACAAATGAAATATTGCCCATAGAAGTTTTGGAGTCTTCTTCAGCCTTCCCTTTTCCCTTTTTCTTGCATTCATGTATCTTACTGGAATAATTTCTGGATCAATTGTGTGTTTCCAGGGGCAGAATTAAAAAAGGTGTTGTAAATTCTAAATCATGTTGTGCCCTGCAGGCTGCTTTTGTAGATAGCTTTGATTTCATGTACTTTCAGCACTTGCTTTGACTGCTCTGTGTTGCTGCTGGAGATGAGGAAGGTATGTTCTTTGCAGCCTAGTAGAGAGGGAGATGGACAAATACAGGCCCATCTCATCTGTGATCTGTAGCAGAGAGTTATTAGTTGCTGGAAAGGGGATGTGGTCTTATAGTTAACTGCAACAAAAGAAGAAACTGTACTTCATGTGCTCTGTAGTTCAGCAAGAGAATTATGCTGTAGTTTGGATCACTTTTCTGTGTGGAGAAGATTATTTTCCACCTCTTGGGGTATCATAGTTTCTGGATAAAAGCTTATTTTTTCCTGTTTTTCTATATTCCTCTCATTGGATCAGATGTGGTTCCCGGGAAGACTGCAAACAATTCCTTTAGAAGGAGCTTCATGTGGCAGTCTTGAGGCAAATTCAGCACATAGCATGTAACCAAATGGCCTGCTTTATAGTGTTGACTGACTTTCAATATTCCCCTCTGCAGTACAGATGCATGCTTGCAGAGGGCTGGAATGATGGTGAAACTGCACTGAGGCATTAGGAGGAGGAAGCAAGTCAGAAATGAAGCAATAGAGAGGGTGAACCAGTGGGGAAGTGGACTGGGAACGCTCTCCTTTTTTCATACACACCATTAGGAACAGTGGAAGTGACGGAAAAGAAATGGACCTGGAGGGATTAGATTAGATGACTTTTGCTCATGGCCTATCTATTTTTGCCTTTTCTTCTGAACTAGCCCTTCTTAACATGCATGCCAAGAAATGTTGTTACCCAGAAGCATCAGGTTTTCTGTACACATGCAGCATAGACATTATTTTCCAGGAAGCGATGGGTTCTTAGATGCTACTCCAGTTTGGCTTTGAAAAGGAAACCCTATGCTTCCAAACACAGAAAGAAGATAGATAACCTACCTATCCGTCAGGTTAAATACCTCTGGCTTAGAGCATCAAACAGTGCAAGGCTTTTCCAGGCAATCCCCTCAGGAGCTGCTGCCCCAGCTGGAGGTTTTCTGTTGCCACAACAGTTTTGGAATTGGTTTCCTGTACTCTTCCCTCCTATTTTGTGTGACTAATTGCTGTGGTAAATCTAAATCCTCTCACCCTGAAGGGTTAAAAATAATTTCTCAAGAACTGCTTTGTAGCACATCTCTGCTTGGGGAAGTCTTTCTTTGGGTTTTTTTTGCCACTAGGGCCCCACTTCTATCAGGTGAGTGTTGTGATCCCCCATGGAGCTCTGTGTTTGAAATTATTCACAGCTTGGCCAGACTCTGCATAGAGGGAACAACGCTATCTCTGAATTGGTGTCTAGGCAGTGTCTAGCAGTCTAGCTCTCACTGTGTCACCTCTGCTGATAGATCCAAATGTCCTTGTAGATACATCACTTCATTAGCATTGCAGATTTGGTGCTGAGACTTCAACACTTCAGCAGGGGGTGGAGTAGGTCGAGAGCGTGGGGGGGGATGCACAAGGACTGCCCATCAGACAGCTTGGTACATTGGCCTCCTTTTCCTTTTGTTATCCTGCAGGAGATACCACAGCGCCTAATTGCTGAAGCAGATGACTGGGTGGAACCGGCCTCAGAGTGCCAGCACTTTAGACCTACATGCGTATATTTAATGCCACATCATAGACTGTGGTATAAATAGAAGAGTTGTGATGCTGGAGTATCCTGAGAAGTCAACCCTAAATTAGAGGTGTGGTTCTGAAGCTGTTCCCATGGGTGGAAAGAATAGGGAAAGGAGAGACTTCCATAACGTGTACTTTCCTGTTTAACCCCAACAGTACTGGTTAATGTGTTACTTTGGAGGAAATGAAGTGCGGAGTAAAGTAGTTTAGCAGTTTGGTGGAGGAAGAAAAGAGGAGGGTTTAGATGACATTGATCAGTGGGGCTATAGATCACAGGTGTCTATAATTGACTCTTAAGAGAGTGGAAGAAACAGCACAGTACTAACTTCTGGGGCATACAACTGACTGCACAGCTCGGGCATCTTTGCGAGGAGTCAGACTAAGAAGCTAAACTTTAAAGAACCCAGATCAATTCCTTTAGCGTGTTATGGAAGAATCAGAGTAGTTGTACTGACTGGGTAGAAATTATCCTCAGGGAAGTCAAGAGCCAAAGTTAGCTCTGAATGTTTTGCTCGGAGAGATTTTATCTTTTCTCTGTTGGGGTAAATCCAGGTTATTCCACTCTGTGTTTAGGTAAAAGAGAAGCTGACGTGGCTGCCATTTGTGTCTATGCTAGCCAGTACATATGCAGTGGGCAGGACAGACTATGCTTTTTTCTTGTATAACTCCTCTGGGATCCTTAAAGACCCCATGGCCACAATGGAGTGACAAAGAGAAGAATCAGGGCTAGTGATTTTTCTGAATATCATGTAAGAATTTAAATGCTCCCTGTCCTGCTTGGTTCAGAGGAATAATTGTGACTGCAGTAAAGAAAGTTGAGGTGTGTTGCAGTGAGTGCATAGATATTACTAATTTTAGGAGGCCTTTAGACTCACTGTTGCCTGCTAATGCATTTAGGACTGTGGCTCATTACAGGCTGAACATCTGGCTTGGTTTTTACAGGCATCACTAGAGTATCATCTTCTCTTGAAGTGTTAAATTCCACAAAATGCTGTAATTCTAGCCAAGCCGAGAAGTTAACCTCTACAACATCATGAAGTTTGAGCTTCATATGGCTGCTTGCATGTGGCTGGAAAGCAAGCAAACATTAGTTGTGATGCCATTAGAAGTTGTACAGGACTTAGTAAGTTTTTGGTAGGTAGTAACTCTCCCTCACTTCCTTCCATAGTAATGTTTTAGATGTGTTGGAAAAAAATATTCCAAATCAGCCATTGTTGTTGGTATCTTACTGGTTTCACTTCCATGCAGTTTTGGTGAGGCTGATGGGCTTGACGCTTTTTGAGACTGAGGCTGTCTGTTGCAGCAGGGCAAACATAGGCAGTAGCAGCACACTTTAACCTGCAGTGCAGGACACCTAGTCTCTGTTTGAAAGGAAAGTTAAATTTCTCTCAGAGCACCACCAAGATTGCAGATGAGTGCCTACAGCAGTGGTGGTTTTAGAAGAATTAATTTGTGACCCATAGAAACTTTTTCATGCAGTTGCAAAAGGAGAAAAATATTAGGGCATTAGTAGAGTGAGGTAAATTCAACTCATGACCAAATTTTTACATAACCATATAAAAAATTAGATGAATGTACCTTAAAATTACCAACTCCAAGCCCCTGAAGTGCCTAGTCTTCTATTCCCTGTATTTTAATTGATTAACAGTTGTAATTGATTAAAGTTTGTACAGCAGCAGGATGTATCAGCTTGTGTCTTCACACATCTTGCCCCAGGTGAGAGTTACAACTGCCTTGCTGCTGAGATGGTAAATAATTAAATTACAAAAGAGTCCCTGTTCAAAAGGAGGAGGGAGATCAAAGTAAAATGTTGGACAAATGATGTTACAGAGTATTACTGAAGGTTTACTGTACTTGGATAGTGCCAAGGTGATCAGCTGATTGTTCTGGTATATGCCTTGGCTGCCAGAAGAAGTCAGTGTCATTGAGAAAAGATGTCACTTTTGAGGTATGAAGGCCATCAGTTCTGTGGGAAAATCTTGACATTATTTTGGCCATGGTATTCATGGAATTCTAATTCTTACTGCGGCAACTCATGGTATCATCTTACTTTTTTCTAGATAATCTTGATTTTTTTTCTGTATGTGCAGCCCTTGCAAATGTGTGATTGTGCACATAATAGGATGACTCCATTTAGTGGATCTTTGGGCCTCTCTGATTTCCTCTGGAAGTGATTTCCCATGAGCTGAGATGGATTTTAGTAAAGCAGAGAGAATGTTCACAACAGGGAGCCACTTGAATGAGAGTTTTTGTACAGGCACAACGTGAACAAAGCAAAATGATAAATTGACATCAGCATGTCTGTATTCCTCAAAGGGTGATTTGGTGTCATATTTATGAACAGATTCTGAGGTCAATTCTTTGCTAGAAACAATGGGTCTGTTATTCAAAAACCACTTCTATAAAACAAAATTTAATTAACAGCTACAAATGACAGAAATGTAAAAAGATGTTCAATATATGTATGTTTAAATCGGTTAATTAAGGAACCTAAAGCAGATCCAGAGAAATGCATGGATTCTTGAGTTGTAAGCCAGAGGAGATATCTGAACAGAGAGGACAAGCAAAGAAAGTTTTGCTCAGTTAGTCAGACCACAGGGCCCTTCTGAAAACTGATGTAGCATTGGATGAAGCCATACAAATCAGCACTGGCTATGAGAGCCTGGATCCCACCGTGGCCCTCGCTATTTTGTCCTGTCCTAGACAGCATCTGCTTCCGTTTTGTTTAAAAATTAGCCCCAAGTTGTCTTCTGTGTGGCTAAAAAGAAAACATCACAGCACATAGTTTAGAGATGTCTGATGTTGTGATGGGGTAAGTATGCTAGGTATGGCTACCCACATGCTGGTAAATGCAGTGTAGATGTAATTCTGAGTCTGCAGAAAGCCTGAAAGAGTAGATCTGAGAGATGTGTGATGTAGGTCACATCAAGTGTTGCACTGTGAAGACACTGTTAATAGCAGCAACAGTGTTAACGTTTTTCCTGAAACGTGAACAATGGTGAGGACTTAAATGCAGAGTTTACTGTGAGCAGCATCTCCTTGGTACCATGGGTAGATCACATGGGGAGATCCCACCACTTATTTAAAGTATGCTCCAGTTACTTGGATGGTGAATTCCAACATAGCCCTTTAAGAGACACAAACATGCTTTCACTCCCAAGGCAGTAGGAGGTGAAGGCAGCTGATGTCTTGCACTGGTTTTCTCACCCCTCAGCAAAAGTGTCCCTAGCGCAGCTGTTCAGGAGACAGTGGATAATGGGGACAGATTGTGTAACACAGCTCAGTGGAAGCACAGTTATATACAGGGTGTTCCATATTAGAAAGGAAAACCATCCAAGATCTATCCGAATAGTTACCTGAGTTTCAGAGAGTTTGGTGTCCAGCAGGTATCACTGGTGTCACTAAGCAAATGCATATTCAGGATGCTGGAAAATTAGATATATTTCTGAAGCTGATTGGAGCAAGTGAAAGTTACTTTTCTGGTTTGTAAACTGGTGGCCCAAACCCTTGTTTCTCTGTTATTGTTTCTCTATTAGTACAACTTTGAGTATTAAAGAATAGAATTCATGAATAAACAAAGAATAAAATACAGGGAAGGTGGGGAGGGACTCTTTATCAGGGAGTGTAGTGTTAGGATGAGGGGTAATGGTTTTAAACTGAAAGAGGGCAGATTTAGGTTAGATATAAGGAAGAAATTCTTCCCTGTGCGGGTGATGAGACACTGGACCAGGTTGCCCAGAGACATTGTGGGTGCCCCCTCCCTGGAGGTGTTGGACCACCCAGGGCCAGGTTGGACGGGGCTTTGAGCAACCTGGTGTAGTGGAAGGTGTCCCTGCCCATGGCAGGGGGTTGGAACTAGGTGATCTTTAAAGTTCCTTCCAACCCAAACCATTCTGTGATTCTATGAAAATTTACAGGTTATAATTAGTACTGACTTTCAGTAATTTTGTTATTATTGAAGCAAGGTTTACATCTTGAAAATACTCTTCTTAAGTGCATGGTGAATACCTATGTATATTTTGAAAAATGGAGTCTTGATTGTTATCCAGTGAAGACCCTTTTAGAGTAAAAAAAAAATATGTAATGGAAAAGTTTGTACTAGTTTCCTATTATTAAAAAATGTATCTCCTTGTGAAATGTGTATACTTTAGGGCCTGACAGTGTTTTTAATTATGAAAGCATTCTATAGCATTACTGAGAGATGAGAGACTATGTGCTTTCATGTGGATCGTCTACAAAACACTCTGTCCTCCACTGCTTGTTTTACAGAATTTAAGTTTTGTTCTACACTAACCTCATTAACTTCATTATGCAATCCTCATCTCTTCCCTAGAGACTTGTCCATTGTCAAGGGCAGCTGCATTTGCTTGTTACAAGAACCTCAGTCATTAGTAGCATCAATACAAAGCAAAGCCTTTACTAGAACCGCAGATTACAATTATAAATCAATCCAAATTTCTTTTAAAGTGCAGTAGCAATATATAGCTTTGGATTCATTCACCCTAAGGGCTGCTACTTACATGTATTTAATTGTTTTTTCCCTTAAAATTGTCTTCTCTGTGAGGTGGAAGAATAAATAGAGTTTTGTGCCTTGACAAGTCAGATTTTATTTATTTACAAGATGAATGGATAAAACTGAGAATCCCACATCTGTGGAAATTTGTGTGTGCCTCAACAGTTCTCAGACATTCTAGTGCATTGCTATGAAGCAGACTGAGCATCCTACATGCAGACCTGGTTGAAATTCAGATCCTGTAATTCAAATAGATCCTCTTAGATTTTAACTTCTAATATTTCAGAAAGTTTTCTCACCCCAAATTAGGACTAATTGGCTAGTTCTAATTATAAGAGGAGTAGGTTGTACCATGAAGGATGAATCAACATTTCTTTTACTCATTGTAGAAATAGGTTATAAATTGAGGCTGTCCAGGAGGAGCTACCGATCTTAAGGCTTTTGCAACATGTTTCCATATCTGTTTAGGCCATAGTTTCTTTTTTAATCATTGTATTTATTTTTTGCAAAATCAGAGTTATTGCTACAGAATCGATGCACAGAAATAATACATGGTAATGCTCATGTAGTAACTTGGACACAGAATGTGAGAAGCAAGTAATGCAATATAAGCTCTTGGTCTCTGTCCAGGGCAGTGAATTGTTGTGTTAAGGGGAAAGCCTAAAGTGTCTTGCTATTACACCATTCCTCTGGGTCGAGGGAACTTTGCTTCTTGCCCACTGTGGAAAGAGGTCGTAGAATTTCACCAGTCTTCTCCTTCTGGTACCATATACTAACAGTGCACTGGAATTTCTTACGTACAAGTAAATCTAAAATCTCTGAGGCCTGAGACCCCTCACATCAGAACTGGATTCAACTTTCTAGGCATGTTTCCAGGATTCAAATGTTACTGAATGCTTTGGGAAGAACTTGGAGCTGACATTTCTCTGGGAGATGTTAATGAAAGGAAGGGGGTGAGAGGCGGCTGGTTTCCTTAGGAACACAAAGACCTTAATCATTCCAGTTCTGCATTCTTGTATTGGTTGCCTGTAACATTCTATATTGATTTCAGGATTCTTTTACTTTCACTGTACTGCAGTAATTAAGAGGTTTGCAAGCATTTGACTAATGTTCTGTCATCTGATGTACATTACGATTAAAAATCCCTGGATTGTTTTGTGTGTCTCAGTTTGATTATCAGATCAATTTACAACACTGCTTGAAGGTAGAATTGATTTTTCTAGGGACATCTGTGCTGATCAGTTGCTCATCTTATTTATAACAAAATTTAAATAGCATACACACTTCTCCTTTCAAGTATTCTGAGCACTGGTAATTTTGCTTGCATTTAGTAGTCAGATTTCCTGTGGCTTCTTTTGTGGGTACCAAAGGTATAAGTGCATTTTTTGTTGATAAGACTTCAGAAATGCAAGCCATCAGTGAAAAAGTCTGCTGTGTGCAGAAATACTACTAGGAATATCACATGCAGTGGGAAGCTTACCTTAGTCTCAGTAACTACCTCATTGTAGTTACTGTAATGTAAAATTGATGCTTCTGGGTCAGTGACAGCTTATGTTGTTGCCATGTGACACTTTGGTAACTGAGCCTATCTTTCTTTGTGAGGAGAGGCTTTCAGCTCCTCGTATTTCCTCTTAGTGGGTGAATACTGAAGAGAGCAATGTTTAATGTGGCAACAACTTTGGAGGCTCTCAGGAATTCTGGATTTACACTAATCCTGGAATTCCAGTAATCCTGGAGTTCCCAGAAGGGACAGCTGCTGAACTACCAGGCACACTTTGTACATTCTCCTTCCAGATAAATGTCCAAAGCCAGTCAGGTATGTCTGGTGCTTTCACTTTGTTAGTTAAATGCCCCAAATGCTGGAGATTCAGGAGTGAGAGCTTCATGATCTTCATGAATCCTCAGATTTTAGAAGTAGAACAACATCCTTTTTCACCATCTGAGTATGTGGTCTGTAATGAATAACAAAAGAGCTTTGGAACAAAGAGGAAACAGCCTTATTTTTTTATGAGAGTGTTTGTAGGTAGCATCAATTATAATGGTTGCTATGTGAGAGTGAGGGCTGGAATCCATCCCTGTGTTGCTATGTGACATCAGTGTCACACTTGATACCTGAGCAGTAAAATCACATATTCTATTTAAAATGCCTTTTTAGATTTCACCCCATAAATATAACCTTTATGGGGTGATTTTAGAATTGGAGCTCTTCAGGAGCCAGCATCATTGCAATCAGCACACACAAATAGGTTACTTCCAGCTATGAAACTGGGCCCTGATCACAATCTTGAATCAAAGGAACTGTTGGCAATGTTATGCAAATGTCAGCCTGACAAAGGCTCATACTTTTTGGTGTTCTCATTGTGACTTGAAGCAGACGTTGAAAGCAGGGATAGAACTGGACTGTGGCTGATTTTATTATTTTCATGTAGCCCTGTATGAAAAAAGTATTCATTTCTTCCCTGAATTGTTTCCTCCCAACTCACTGCCATCCTTTCTCCTAACATGCAGACTGTCACTTTAGTCCTCACTTACACCAACAGATGCACACGTGTAACCCGAGAAGTGTTTTTATACCTTTTGTGCTACTCTTGTGCAAAACCTCTTTTAGCAGTGGTTATTTGTGTTTAGCTTAGATAACTGGGACCAGTTTTTAAATTAACCTGATGTAAGAAAGCAGAGTGTCTACAGAGGTTTGTACCTGAGTAACTAAATCCCTTTAAATCAACAAGGTCAAAATACTGCCCTTTCCCCACATTTGAAAAATCTTTGTGGCCACTTCATCTAGCTACGAGTGATTGCTTCGGCTCAGTTATTGTAACTGCCTCTTTTCTGGCCCCAGTGATGGACAGTAATTTGTCAAAGTCAAATCAGGGCATCAGTAAAGCTAAACCTTTGCCAAGCATTAGTCTTAGCTTCCTAAGCATCGAAACATTACTTTTGGCTTGGTGAAGGATTTTTACTAATTTATTTAAACCAGTGGAGACTTGTGT
Source organism: Athene cunicularia (assembly GCF_003259725.1). Lineage (NCBI taxonomy): Eukaryota > Metazoa > Chordata > Aves > Strigiformes > Strigidae > Athene > Athene cunicularia. The sequence continues at coordinate 8,248,690 of NW_020799125.1, forward strand.
ACAAATAATTCTTTACATTCCCTGGATGAACCAAGGAGTTTTAGGATTCTGATAAGCGCTCAGTGTTCGGTGGCTTCTAGCTAAAGCTTTTTCGGACTTAGTTGCAAAATTTGACTAGAAATTGCACAAATTATTATTTGTGTTTTTGTGATGTTGCCATATGTGTGTCATTACGTTTTTCAGCACTGAAGCTCAGAGATATGTGGATTAAAAAAGTAAAGAGGGGAAAAAAATAACTGAACATCATGCAGTCAGAAATAATGTTGACCACAGGCTTCATCTTAAAGATTAGATCTGGTGATATTTTTGTTCATCAGGCCTTAATTTCATTCTCTCACTTTCGGTTTCTGAGAAAGCTGTCCTGTACCTGCTTGTTGAAGGTGCAGTTATTCACTTAACTGGCTTCACTGAGATGCTGGTTCCTCTCTAGCATTGTTAGTGTAAATTTTTCTGGATATGTATTATTTAAAAACCTTATTCACAAAGATGTAATGAAAATTCACTGCTGGAGGAAAATACGCTGTATAAGTTGCGAAATTGTGTTTTGTCTTTGATTCTTCTTTCTTTTTAAAAATCAACATCTGTTCAGAAGGTTTATTGGAAATGTTACCTGCCCATCAGATCTTCCTCTAGGAGTTGTGTTTCTCTCAGCAGAATTTTCACCAAATGATTTCAGCTACTTTTTTCACCAAATGATTTCAGCTACTCCCTTCTCTCCCTTTCTGTCTGAAGGGAGATGGCTCAGATGTCTGATACTCTTCTTAAGATTTTCTGTTTCTGTCAAATAACACAGTTGTTTTAAAGGGAAATGTTAGTAAGTTGTAAGGCTGATGATGATGACCAGAATTCACATGGCTACCTACATAATTTCATAATAAATGCTAAATTTATTAGCATGTTAAATAATTATAATAAATGCTAAATGAGGATTCTGCCAACTTATTGAGGAGCAAAATATTCTTCTCTTTTGGAAGAATCACTTCCCCATAACATGAACATGTGATACCAGGTATACCAGAGGTACTGTATTGCAGAGTGTTGTACTGAGGATAGGTTTCACTATGGGAGAGCAGGCGCTATTTTTTCCCATTACAAACTTAGTGTGGAACTACTTGCAGAAAAAAACTCCTGTAGTAGAGCCATGAAGGTGGAATAACAGAAATAGCAGCCCAGAAGAGCTGGTAATTCAGTGATGTGCCAATGAATAAAATGTCTGGTACTGTTCAGAGTAGAGTGTGTCTGAGTTCTTAACAAAGAAAATAATTTAATTGCTTTTCTGCACAGGGCTAACTGTGGAAAGAATATGCTAGGAGGATATCACTTTTATTCTTTCATATTTTGAAATTGTCTGGCTGATAGGGTCTGTACTGATTTCTGTGATTGACTTAATTGTGTTCATTTTGGCAAACTGCTTTAGTTTTCTGTACCTTATTTGTGGAACAACGTGTATCATTATTTTGTTTTTATTATTGTGTTTGTGCTTTGCAGAGGGTTGGGGGCTGTAAAAACATGATCACAACTTCTGTAAAATGCCTTGAGTACCTCTGATGACAGACTCAAAAGAAATGAAACTTTTTCTACCTTTTTTTTTTTTTTTTCCCCACTGTCATGGAATTTAAGTAATTCCCCAAATGTCAATACAAAGCCCAGAGTCATTCCAGCAGCTGGTATTACATCTGAGTAATAATACCTGCTTTTAGCTCTTCTGTTCTCCACCTAGATTATAGATAAGATATTTTCATCTTCATTACAGTGGAACAAGAAGTTAATGGAGTTTTGATACTACATTATCCCACCACTGGTACACTTAATGGAGAAAAGAATATAGTTGGCCCATGATTTTAGCAGCCAGTGTGTTGATGGTATCTATAAGAGCCCAGGGATATTGTAGAACCAGTGATTTTTAAGAGCATCTGTGTTCTACAGAGAAGCTGTAAATCTCTGTGAGAGGCTTGTCATTTCTGGTGTACATGGTGTAGAGGGTTTGGGTGTTTTGCAGAAAAAAATGATGCTTCCCTGTCCATGCAGCCTGTTCAGAACCAATGTCGGTACTGAAAGGTGATTTACAAGACCCAGTACAGGACATAGAAAGAGTAACTTGTGAGGTATTCAGCCAGTTACAGAATTGTCTCAGGAACATGCTTAGATAGGACAAGAGGTTTTACGATGATGGTGAGTCTGAGCATTTAAGATATCCTTGCATGACTCACTGATATTACCTGGCATAAACCTTCCCATAGTTAATGGTCACCATAAGCCTTTGGAGAACACTGTATGTCTTTTAACCTTTTATTCTATGGCTTATGTGACAGAGGCTATCCAACACTAGTATATGTGAATGAATCTTTTAAAAATCTGTTAACGTAAAGTTTTTTCTAAGGAAAGCAGTTGGAAAATGTTGTTCCTCCATTACTACTTTCCTGCTGAATTTTGAAGCATGTCAGTGACTGGTGTGATGACTCAAAAGGAAGAGGCACTTAGGCTTTTTTTATAAAGCACTTAGTTCTTGAATGCCAGGTGAGAGTCAGCAAAGAAGTTTCCCCTTAAGGGGAGCAGTATTTCCCTGCACGTTTTAAGCAGATAACTTCTATTGCCTTGCAGTTCAGCCGTGTTGGCTTCTATTGCTATGTAGTTCAGTTGTATCATTTTTATCTCTAAGAGCTTTGCTTTCCAGCCTGAAGATACCACAATGGAAAAATAATGCAAGTTAGACTTAATTGTTCTTGGTGAGTGGAATGTTAAGGAGAAAGGATTCAAGTATATTTGCCAGTGGTTTTAGATTTTTCTGTGGTATATTCCTCAGTGGTATATCATAAGGTATATGCTGATTAATTTAATCTTTTGCTGAATAGTTTGAAAGAGCTCAACTTCCACGCTGTGATCAAGCAGCTTTCTGGTACCAGCTTTCATAGGGACTACTTAAACTACTCCATGAGAAATTGATGGGACCTGTCATGAATAGAAGGTACTTCATGTGCAAGACAGTTCCGTAAATAGGAGGTGAATATTTTTGTGTTCATTCGTGAAGTTAAGAGTAGCTCTGTGTTGTCTTTGATTTTGTTCCCTTATGTTATCCTGGAAACATTTTTTGATCATACCCCTCTAAAATCTGATGCTTTATCCATTGCTAGGATGTGAGTTTTCTGCTCTTTCTTCTCAGATCCTTTTTTGATGTTCCCTTACTGGGTTTCTTTTATGACAGGGTGCCAGAAGAAATTAAAACTAGAGGGACTTCTATTTATACCTACTCCAAAATCTCTTACCTTAAACCAGTCCCTTAAGACCCTAAGTAGTTGAAAACAAGAACTAACAACTGGAGATGGGAATGGCTCTCTGATTAGAATGGCTGGACTCTAATTCTGATTCTGCTGCTTGTTTGTAGTTTGATTTTGTAATCCTCTGAGACCTACATTTCATGACAAGTTTGCTGCCATTTTTACTTGTCCAGCCTCTATAGTTAGTGCCCAGTTTTGACAGGTAGTCACTACCATGGCTTGTGTTCGTCCGTATGAATTTTGCTGCAAAGACTGGTGTCTCTGTTCATGTTTCTGTGTCGATCATAATTTAAGGGCAGCTCTGCACAAGGATGTTTGTTGTCACAATGGTTTCTCTGAAGGGTTTAGCTTATTCATATCCTGTTTCTCTAATGACTCTCAGTTTACCAGCCAGTATAGTTCCTACAGCTTTCACATAGTTTAAAAGCATATTTCCGAGTATGCGTTCTTTTAATATTTACATATACAAAATGGGGTCAAAAGTGGAAAAACAAGATGGTAATGCAGTAAATGGAAAGCTGTTCATGGAAATCTAATATTCATTAGAAAAGAGAACACATAAAACCTCCAATGGGTAAAGGAAACAGAGTAATAGAGACTTAGAGTTTAGGCTTTCTTAGGGGTGAACTCTTCACCTCAATGACATACCTAGTTACCCCACTGACTTGATAGGATTTCACCTGTATTTCACACATGAAAGCAACTAACCTACTCCCCAAAACCGGATGCCAAGTACATGGAGAAGAGGTGCCCAGGTGAGTATTAAACATTCTGATGTGAATGTCATTTCTGGAAATCATCAGAAACTAGGAGTGTATGCTGGTGGAATGAGCAGTTTGTACTTGCTCTTTTATACTTCTTCCTTATGCAACTACTCCTTGCCACTATAAGAGATAGGATGGATAGGCTTTGCCTAAATCTGTACAACATTTATGTTGTCACAGTAAGGATGCAGATAAATTATGCTGATTTCACAGATTAGGAAATAAAGGTGGAGAAGTTGAAGTGACTTACTGCAGGTTGTAGGTGGATTATTCCAGGTTATAAATGGCAACATTTTATTAGTGGGATTTAAATTCAGGCATTGCTAGTTTGTCTTTCTTTGTTTAAATTTAACAACACTGAATTAGATTGTGACTAGAGAACAATAAAAATGAACCCTTGACACTGAAAGACAATGACTTTTTCATCAATGCAAAAATATTTTTCTCTAAACAATCCTGTGTAGTCTGGCAGGGGGTGAAGTAATTCCCTTCTGTTAGGCTAGTCATGTTGATTTAAGAAACTGAAGTCTCTAGAAACAATACAGAAGAAACACAAAGGGTAAGAATAAGTTGGACTCTCAGGAGAGAAGCAAATGAGAAAAAAGTTTCTTGATACTTCCTGTGAAATTCTTCACCCAAACAAAAGCCTTGGACAACTGAAGAAGGGTAAAGTGTAGAAATGGTTAGAGGAACTGAAGATGTATATATGTTTTTATAGTTGTTAATATAAAAAAAACCCCAACATAAACCTTGGTATAAGTCAGAGATTTTGGTTTCTATAAAATCAAAATCCTTTTTAACCAGTTATAAGTTACATTGGTGGTCTGACATGCAAGCCATGTCCCATGGTGTCTTACCCACAGGGAGTCCCCATGTTAAAGATCTTTCTGAGAAAGAGGTAGGTGGTGAGTCCTTAGCATGAAATTTGGAGGACCAGATGCAGAGAATGCAGAGTCACCAAGATAAGAGAAACAGATCCTGCCAGATCTTAAACCCAAGACCATATCTTGGAGTAATGTGAATCAAAAGGCCTAGAGTAGTCAGGTGTGTCTGCTGTCTTTCAAGAGACCTCTGTGAGCTGAGCCAGCTCAGTTTGTGTTTGTGTTGTGGCTCTGTGAACTGAGCCAGAGGTTTGTGTTTTCTGTCCTCATGAGGCCTGGGAAAAGACTGTCCCATCAGGAGAGCAACTACCTTCTGATATAGAAGTGATGCATTTGCTTTCCTCTTTCCGCTAAACTAGAACAAAACATACTATTGCATAGTGTAATCCCCAAAGTAAGGATGTTATAACTGGATTTATCAAAGAGCAAGAAAAGAAACAATGGTGCATAGAAATATTGGCAAGATGTGTATGTTCCTGGACAGTGCTTATATTGCCACTATCGCTTTTTTATCGTGTCAAAGACAGCATTTAATTCTGGCTTAGGTAAAAATTAATTAATAATTTCTGGGACAGCATTTAGTCACATTCTGAATTTTAAGGAAGGGTTTTCTGAAGTCAGTTCACTGAGACGTAGACTAGTTCAAACTCCAGTGCTGTCTTATACCAGGGCAGTATGCAAAACTTTGTAAGGAAAAGTTGGCCGCCTTTTTACCTTCCTTGCTTCTTTGCAGGTCTGCCTTTCTCATTCATCCATATTCTCTATTGTTCCTTCTGCTGTTTCTGGAAAAGGCTGAATAAAAGAAGTTTGAATTCTGGGAAGGAAATTGTCACTTGTGCTGTAACTCCTTTTTACAGGCTCCTTTGGATAATTGTGATTACAATGTGAAACACGTATATAGGTATCATTAAGCTACTTTGATGAACACAGTGTGCTTCAGTATCTATAACATGTCTTTTTCCATGCCTAGCTGTACTGTGATTTTTTTTTCACTTTGTTATCCAGTTTCTGATCAAAATTCCTCTCATAATTAACTAAAAACCCTTCGTTTTTATCTGTTTTAATATGATCTATATTCTAATTGTTTTACAGAGGGGTTTGAAATATTGTAATATTTTGCATAGAGTTTGCTTGACCACACCATTCCTCCCTTGCAAATTAATGTTGATTTATTAAGCTCTTGTAGGAAAGATAACAAAGCCCAAGTAGTACTTAAAATAGATTTTCCTGTGGTTATTTTGTGGCTTCAGCATTCAGATCTAAAAAATTAATTCTTTGAAATAAATGGAAATGATTATTATTTTATTAAATACTTAGAAAAAAGAGTCAGCATCTTCTATGATAGAAGGCATTTCCTAGAAGTTGCTCTACTTTGTTTGAAGAATAAGGCTCAATATAATTTGTTATAGCAGTAAAGTTATTTAGTTAAAAGCAATGGATTTTGAAGGGAATGCTAGGATCATGGGAAGGTTTTGTAAGTATGGGACTGTAATTAATTGTCTAGATTCTGAACAGTCATTGCTATTAGCTTCCTGCCTCCTCTTATAAAGTGCCAGCAGCACTATAATGCGCAGGAAGACCTTGGATCCAGGGCTATGGGTTATATCTCAGAAGATTTCTGGCATCCCTGCATGCATGGTTCATTCCTTTAAGAGTTCTGCCCTAAAGATGAAGTTGGCTTGTGACAGTTCTGTAATTAGAAGCATTGCTAGCAGCTCCAGGGCAAGGCACAAGATAAAGATGAGGTACCAGCCTGCCTCTGCATTCAGTAATTGACAAGGCATCAGGAATGATGTGATGAAAGCTATGTAAATTAGCAGTATGATAATGAGTCAGAAATCCCATTAATAGGAAAGGACCTGTCACCTTTAAGGCTGAGGTCAACACTTCTTAATTCTGTAGAATTATGCCAGTTCGGTCAGCATATGCATTTGAATCAGAGATTGATCCTTTAGCACATGGTGCCAATGAGGGAAGAGCAACCAATTAAGTGAGGGTCAATACAGACAGTGAGTATAGAGTAATTCATGTTGTCTGTGATGTCTCAGTCTGTGCATCTGTATTGATAATTACCCTTAATATGTCCTTCCATCTGACCAGTGCAGCTTTTTAAACTAACAAATAGTATGTATTTTGGTGACACCTTTGCATGCCAAAGTAGCATTTCAGACTTGGGTTTTTATGCTAGTGGCATTCAGACACAGCTCTTAATCGGTTTGTGGTGCTGAAGTGCTCAAGCAGCATACCTGAGATACAGTGCCAGCACGCTGAGGAATTCATATTCTTTTTTTGAAAGAGTGTGCTTGGTTTTGATCAGTATGATGGGTGACCTCTCTTTGTCTTTGTCTCAGGAAGTTCTCCCATGATGGGGTTATGCAGAAGTAATAGCATGTTCTTCTTGTTACCCAGTTTTCTTGTTTGTAGCTCTCGTGAACTTGTCGGAAAGGTACTCACTGAAGATATTTTAGTGCAACCAGTTCACCTGCATTGATCTTTGAAACTATATGGTCATGCATAGCTTTACAGAAGTCTTCAATAAATAAAGAGGCTCTATACAGTTTCTATATCTAGCAAGCAGTAATAAAATGCTTTGCGTTTACTGTTTTCTGCTTCAGTTGCTAGAAGTCATAACAGAAGAAATAGCATATAGACTTTTGCGGGTAGTCACATCTTGCTTCATGTTGCTTTCCAGAGCAGTAAGGGAAGCCAACAAATATTTGGATTCCTAGCTGGAGCGAGCTGAGACTCACTGGAAGAGTATTATAGCAGGCAGCAGCCATTTCCCACTGAGGTGTCTTGCATGGCCTGGAGGACTGTGCTACTAGTGGGAGAGGAAAAAGGAAGTCAAAAGAAAAAAAAACAGCCACCTTGCCAGGTATATATACACAAAGGGATTGCAATGCTGACTTCTTACAGGTTCCACTCAAACCTAGAAGCACTCATAGCATGACAGACCATATTTTCTACCAAACCTGAAAAGATAGCAAACATTGGAGTTGAATTGTACACAGGCACCTAGCTGGAAACAGTGGTGTGTTTCCAGTTGTGAGGTTTTTTCAGTAGTGCATGAAGGCATGGGCATTGCCCTGAAGGAGGCTTTAGTTTTTCTGGAGGAGAATTAAAGAATAATTAAAACAAATAAAAAAAAATTTGTGACATCCTATGCTTATTACTTCCTGCTGTGGTTTTTCAGTGTTTTGCATGGGTGTTTTGTATCACCTACTTTCTGTCTTTACTGGGTGGCTGACAGCAAGAGCAAGCCACTGTTCTTTGGCATGGCTGTTTTTATGTTGTCGGGAATGTTGGTGTCAGAGCTGTGTGTTGGTTTTTCAAGTTTTTAAGTGCTCTGAAGACTATTTTTTTTAATGAGTTCTTGTTTTGTTTCCCTTCTGCTTCCAATCTGGAAGACTAACAGGGCATATTTTCCCTCTGGCTGATCTTTCCTCCCAAGACATCCAAGAAAAGTTATGCCTTTGGCCACATCAAGGCCATGGCTTTGGTGCACAGCCATTGCCTAGTGACACCAAGCTGCACTAGTGCAAACCTTTCTCAGAGTGGCAAAAGCTCCTATTGGCACTGGCTTCCCTAACAAAACCTGAGTAAGCTGCTCCAGTATCAACTGAGGCTTTCAGCAGTTTGTCCTGTATATGTTAGGGTAAAGCAAGGATGACTTAGTTCTGGCTGCTGATGGTCATGACCAAAACCAATCCCTTGGTGCAGGCAAGACCTGAGTTATGTCTCCAAGTCTTTCCTGTTTTTGACTCTTTGCCCACTGCTTTGTCTTCCAACTTAACGGATACAAAGAGAGACATGTCCGAAAGTTGAAAAGCCTAGTGTACTCTTTGGGGGGGGAAAAAAAAGCAACAAGGGAAAGTGAGACAGGTGGCACTGTATAAAATAAAATGGGGTAGTTATTAAGTACAGGGAAGGTCAGATTGCTGAGATGCAGACAACATGTTTTATCTGTAGCTTCATCACTGCAGAGCTGCCTGTTATTTGTTTTAGTTTGTTCTAAGGCTGTCATTTTAAGAGGAAAAAAGCTGCAGTGTTGAAATTAAAGCAGCTCTCTGTACTTGAGTGGTTGGATGAAGAAGACTTGACACTGAAGTGACATGCCTTTGCTTTTGAAAATTTTAGGGATAAAATTTGTGCCCCCCCATCACTGAATATCAGGGCATGCTTCTTACACGTACTTGCCACTCAATTAACACTTCTGCTCATGCAGGCACCAACAGGGTGTTAGCCACAGGATGTTACAGTGAAACACTTAAGCCTCTGTTTATCTACTTCTATACCCTGAAAGTGTACACAATGGTAGATTAGTGTAGCAAGTTCTCCTGTCATTTTAGGCTGGATGCATGCAGAATTGTCAGCTGTCCTGCTCTACTTTGCTATACTGGGTTTCAGAGACAGGATGTAAATCTGAACTGCAGTTTATACCAAGCATTGCTGCCTCATCTTCACCATCGCCCCAGTTTAACTTGAGTAGCAGAAGATGGGTGCTCTCCAGTGTAAGTTTTAGAAAACACGAGGAGGGCTGTGGGTGCAGTAGTTTACATAGCTCTAATTTGTGTCTAACTTGCTTTTACGTACATTAGCAGTGATGCTCAGATGAGTGGGTGATGAGGCAGTTCAGGAAGCTAAGGTGGCTGTGAGGGAATTACTTGATCTTTGTGTGGTTAGTGTTTGGCTGAGTTACCTCAGCCGGCTGCAATCAGGCTGCAATTGCCTAATTGCATAAGCAGCAATGTTGGTACAAGGCAGAGGATAGGAATGTGCAGCCAGGGACTGGGTGCAGAGGGGGTTTTGGTTGGTGTAATTGCTTGTGGAATCACACTCTTATTTCCATTTCGTATTGCTGCTTTAATACCAAGGCTGGAGAAAACCACAGAACAGCTTTCAGTGTCAGTAGATTGAAACAGGAAGATGAGCTTTTTCCAGGTCACAGAGGAGTGATTCCCCAGAGTAGAGAGCAAGCAACTCTGCTAGCAGAGAAGGTAGAGTTGCAGTCCCCCTTTTACTCCTGTCTCTGCTTTATCCACCATCTGTACTGCATTTAAGCACAGTTACTTGACTTGCTACATGGCTCGAAGAAAAATAAAAAAGGTTTTAATAAAGGATCCTATATTGAGGTGATAGCTGATGGAGCATCCAGAATTCTTTTCTTGGGAACTTGACTGTACAAGAAGGCTGAAACAGACTCTCTAGACCAGATGTTGTTCTATAAGCTTCAGAGTAATTTATATACACACTTATTCCTAAAAAGCTTTTATATCTATTGTATTTTCGATGGGAATGACCAGTGCTTTAAAACTCAGATGTCTAAATGCAATTTTGAATGTGCATTTTGCCTTTAAGTTGTCTTATGCAGTTGTGCTTAGGTATGCAAATTGGATGTGTTTTTTCTCTGAACAGTCATCTATTTAGGCAAAGTAACTGTGTGAAAATACATCCACAAATGGAACCTATTTACAGTCCAGGACCTCACACTTTATTTTGTATAAGTAAAATTGGTTACTGTTTTAATACAAAACTGAGTTAAAACAGGCATTTATTTAATTGGCAGAACTTGAAAGTCCAGTTTTATTTATGTAGGGAATTCCGAGCATCTGAATAGATGCACCACAAGTCACTGGCAATCTGAGACTGTTGCTTTTATTAAATTCTGGGGTGTTTTTCCACTCTAAATATTTTATTACAAATAAAAGCCATGCTATGTGTGATCACTCAGTAACTGGCAATCAGCTGGGTTCACAGATGCGGTTAGGACCCTTGCAAAGGCTAAATTCAATCCAGTGTGTAAATGTGGTGGATGAAGTGTTAAATAAGCTATTTGCTTTGGCCCAGCATGGACCTGGGCTTTGGCAGCATATTTAGAGGTTTGTTCTTTGGGCTGGTAGAGATGGGTCATCGAGGGAAGTAGTGCCAGCGGTGTCTGAGGTGACTGACGATGGACTTGGATGGGGAGCTGCTGCATTGACAGATAGGATGAATGGTAGGAGTATTGGCTCCAAAGGGAACTCCTTGTGTGAATTTCTTGGCTAGACAGTAGGTGCTACTATTCAGCCTCTAATGAAAAGGCAGCTGAGGGGAGAATATTTGAGAAGAGAAAATGGCAGCCTGAATGAATGGACTGCTAAATGCACTGACACTGTAGGCGGTGTGGTCATTGGCCTTTCCTTAGCAGGGACAATTCCTACAGCTGCATGAGGGTGGTGGGCAAAGCCATATCTAATCCTAGCTCCAGGTCTGGTGATATGAAGTACCTGCATTAAAAATAGTTGCTCTAATTTTCAGAGGACTGTCCTGGTGATAGGACCATAAGCTGCTTTAATAATTCCTTTTGCAGTGCAAGGGAGAAACAGGTGGCATTATTGAGAAAAGGGCAGGTTGCAGAAACAGAAGTTGGATTGGAGAGACGTGCTTCATGTCTCCCAGCAATGTAACTTAGTTGACTTAAAATTTGAGCTCCCTTCCTCTTAGCTGTTTTTAATTTAAAAACACCAGAATACTTTGAACAAACTGTTTTGATAACAAAGCCAGTTTTAGTAAAATTAGAATTGTAGTAATTTTAAGTTTTTCCATCTATTTGCACGTCTGTAAAGAAAGAACAAATGGATACCAAAGCTATATTTTTAGCTTTGCTGTAGAATATACATAACTTAGAAACACAACTGCTGGCTCATTTTCAACACTGCCCTCCTAACACAACACAAAACATTTGACCCATCAGTTCTAAATAGCTCCAAGTGAAGATGACCTTTTCATGTAGCCTATAGTTAAGAGAACCCTGTCCATCCTCATATGTACCTCACAAACATTCAAAACAAGTCAGAGGCCATGGGAATGCTGGGGAGGGCAGTCTGCTTGCTGGAGCCCTTCAGTGCAGGGTCTGCTAGCAAGCTTCACTCTCTCTCAACTTCCCCTTTATGTTTAAAATATAATGGTCTAATTCTTTGCTCTGATTCAGAGGAAGCTGGGGTTTAAGACTGTGTGTGATATGATTGTGTTCTGCAAGAACATGTGTGCAGAGAAGAAATGCCACAATGAGAGGGAGCTTTTCTTCAGTCTGTCACAACAAAATAAATGTACACGGAGGGGAACTATGAAAGCTGGCTCTTTGGCTGGCGCAGTAGGACAGGCAATATTTTTAGACTGTACTCTTGTCTAGCTCTTTGACCTGGCAAAATGGCATAATTTTCCACTTGTCTGAGAAGGAATGGGACAGGTTACTGTTGAGTTTTGGATGCAGTGAAGAATTTAGGTCTGGCTAGGCACGCTAAACTGGTGCTTTTTTGAATAGCCCAAATGTTTTAAGTCTGTAAAACTGGGCAGGATCTCTGACATGAATAAGCCTTCTGAGGATGTTTCTGAGGAACTCTGTGGACAGAGGTTGGCTCCAGACCACTGTGCAGTAGGCTTGTGCTTTTCTGTAGAGCTTAGGGGTGTAGTGCTATTTGTGAAAGAGTAGAAAAAAACAAACCCAAGGCCCATAAATAACATTGTTTGCCTTCAGATTTCAGTTTTGGTTAAAATTTTGGCACCATATTTCATAATTAATTAAGGATTTTCTCCAACCTGTTTTTCCAGTTCAGTCTTTGCTTATGCATTTCTTCCAGTATCAGAAAGATGGCTGGAAAACACTGGGCCATCACCATGAGCAGCTGCAGTCGGATGGTGCACACTTTTAAACCGTGCAGACATTGTTAGATTGGGCTCAATTAGGAAAACCAGCTCAGATCAACTACTGTACTTTAGGCAAGCATCTTTTCATCAGCTAAACTGTTTGTTCCTGCTCAGAGCTAGTGATGAAAAATGTGCTTGTGAGGTTAATTTTTTTAATTCCTCTTTGAAACCAACATGTGAAACATACTTTTTCTTTTTTTCCTCTTTTTTGTGTGTAAATAATTGCGGATACATCAAGGCAGATTTTGCAAGGTGCAGCTGTGTCTGCAACCCATCTTTCTCTGCATGCAAGCATAATCAGCAGTTGTGTGTGAGCACCAGCAGAGGGTAAAGCACATGCAAAGTGGCAGCTTTGAAGCTGTGTTCCTTTCTTTTCTGTAGCAGGAAGTATAAATGCATTGTGTTTCTTTAAAAAAAAACAAAACAAACCAAAACACAAACCAAAACAACCAACAAACCAACTCTAAATTAACAGCTTTTTTGACTGGTTAGATTTAGTAAAATGTTGAAATACTTAGTGCCGTGTTGCCTGGAAATACCTCTCCTGAGGTGAAATCATGGCATAGCTGAAAACACAAAGCTCTCTGTTTTTTTGTTTTTTTTTGTTTTTTTTTTTTTTTTTTTTTTTTTTTTTTTTTTTTTTTTTTTTTTTTATTAAGTGCTGAGTAGTTTTTGCAAACTTATTCCCTGTACTTGCTTATAGAGAGGTTGATGGTCTGACCAGAGACCAGGGACCTTTCATTCTTATTGACAGCATTATTCTTCAGTGAATTATGAAATTGTAATACAAAGAAATATTTACTATGTTGTCAAAATACGGAACTAGGTATCTCCGTAAACAGATACTTTCTTTTCTCAGAAGGCCTGTAGCGTGGTCTAACCAGCAGTTTGTATAAAGACAAAAAATTGAAGTCTAAATTTTGCTTTCATTGATTTTGAGGGGGTGATGTGTCATGTTGCTTTGTGGCCTTTTTGTGAGGAAGATGAAAATTCAGATTAGTGTTGTTCTTGAGATTACTTTTCCTTTCCATTTACCTGTAGAAGTTTAATCTGTTAGCTCACAAATAAACATAGCCTAACTGTGGGTTTTATGATATGGGAGAATTCATAGCAGGGAGAGCTTGATGTGCTGTTTGCTGCTTGACAGCAGACTAAGCTGCATGAACCACACATTATCTAGTGTGCTTTGGTAGGAAGGGGAGAGAGAGCTGATTCCATGAACATCAGCCCATCCTGCCTTTAACAGTAAAGACTCGGGACAGGCGGAATTCCCTCTTTTTCCACCCCCTCCTTCCCCTTCTGGGATTGTACTCCTTTTCACCAAATCACATATTTTTCCATGCATTTGAAGTTCTTGGAAACCTTTCACAGGCTAGAGAGAAACAGCCACTCTCCTCAGACTCTGGTGGTGAGAATCCCAGAGTCACAGCCTTTTGTGGAGTTTGTAGTGCCTCCACGGAAAGCTGCGTTCCCCATTGTCACAGCACAGGCACTTAAGCAGATTTCTCCCAGCAGGAAATTTCAAGCTCCAAAGGCCAGGAATGCTAATGCTTCTATCCTGCACCAGAGCCCCACTTGCTGGTTATGAAGAAGGAAAAAGTTTCATAAGAATTTATAGCCCTAGCCAGGGAGCCCATACAGACACTGCTGCTGGTAAAGGGCCTGAGGAGAGCTGCCTGCTGCTGCTGCACTGGCAAGCACTGGGATAGTCTCCTAAACTAGAAGGAACGACTGCGCCTGTGTCTAGTATACCTGCATGGAGATTCTCAAATGCAGTTACTTGCTGCCCAAAATCTGGTGGCCAGTATGTCTGAACTCAGGAAATCAAGACAGTTTCACTGGGATTTCTAGTAGTTGCTGCCAGTTCCAACATGGAATTCTGGATAAGGCACCTACAGATTTCACGCCTTCCCATTTTACCTCAGCTGTGAAGACTGATTAACAGAAACCTGTGAGTGCATAAACAGATCGGATGCAAGTACTTTTGAGGACCTCTCTAAAGTGAAATGTGTATTTTTGACATGTTGATTGGTTCTTTTGTAGCTCTGAATTTTGTCAGTTGAGAAGGTTCAATTCTGTTCAATCAGCTTGTACTCTTGGGCCCTTTTAAAAATCAAGCACAAATATTTGTACGTTATATGTGCATTTGAGAGTTTGATTTGATAGACAACCTGATAGAAACCCAGCATGTGTAAGTCAGTGCTTGGAATACTGCTCATTCAGCTTGTTAGCTGCTTATATACACATGAATTGAGGTCAGATAGACATCTTCTTGAGAAGATACCTGTAAAAGCAATCTCCATATTTATATCCACAGTCTGATGCAAAACTGGCTTATGAGACTCTAAATACATATCAGCTGGGCACAGACAACATGTTCCTAGTGAAACAGGATCTTGAGATTTTGTTACGCGTTTGCAATGTAGATCAAGTTTGTGGGTCACCTGAGATCATGGTACTTGGGCCCAGTGTAGATTCACAACATAATTTAGAACAAGTGTCAGTGAACCTGATGGCAGTAAGCTGAACTGGTCTGCTTCATTCAGCTCAGAGATTCAATCTAAGCTTGAAAATTGGTATTACTCAATATCATCACACAAACTCAGTTGGAAGACTAAGGGCTGGATTGTCAGGTGGGTCTGCTCACATGCCAGTCAGTGAAGTTATGTGGATTTACACCCCTGCTCATACTGACAGTTCTGTTTGCCTGACCGTTCACTTGAAGCAAAATTGTTAACTTTGTGACTCCGAAATGATAGGCTCATTACACATATTCAGGAACTGAGTAGGCAAGACAAGATTCAACATTTTTAAACCTTTTATCTATTCTCTACAATCCTTACCTGCTGAGGGTGATAGCACTGGTAAAGCCCTAGCCGATGTTGCAACTAATGCAAAAATTCCATGGACTTCAATGATACTGTATTTAATATTAAAGTTTGTCTCTGTCTTGTCTATTTAGTGTTTAATATATTAAGACACTATCAGTGGAAAGAGAAAGAGTTGAAAAGGGAGAGAATAATCCTTCTGATATCAAAGTTCTTTAGCTTAGAATCTTGTTTGCTGCAATTACATTCAATGTCTGGACTTTACTATTTTTGGGGACCACTTGATGTTTCTAGTTACTCTGATGCTTCTACCTCCCTCTTGAAAAAGGAGTAGCTGTGTAGAGTCTGAAACATGATTAAACATTCCCTGGTACTGGTAGGATTTTAGTAGCTGGAGACATCACTAATCTAGAAGTGGTTGCAGTCTGCAGGCTTCTCTCAGTTATGGACATAGTGAATGTAAGTAATTATGGGTCAAATCCCAGGATCTGTCTGTGTCTGTGTATCCCAAGTATTTATATGTTGTTTACTGGGCTCTTACTCCTGAAGCAGACTTTTGTTAAAGTAGCATAAAAAGCTGAGCAGACACAGACTTGTCAGGATTTATTCCTTTACATAAAAGAGGAATGAAGTAAAACACTGTTCAAACACCCTGCATCCTGAAAGCATTTTGAAGAGTTCCATGGTCTAGTAAGATGATCAAAATAATCTCATGATTGTAGGACAGGGAGAAAGACACGAAGAGGCCACTAAAAGGAAAAAATATTCCAAAGGCTTGAGAGAATTAGGTGCATAACTTTAAGCTCCTTTGGAAAGCCAAACAAATACATTTTCTGTTGATGTTAAAAATGAGCGGGGGTCATACAAGCTCGATACTCACAGAAGGCCATGTTTAAGCTGTGTCTGCAAAGAAGAGGGTTTGGGTTTTTTGTTTTTTTGGTTTTTTTACATCTACAAAAATGATTCAAAGCAATTTAGGGGTGGTGTTGGAGAGAAGTCGAGAGACAAGGTACAGGAGATACAAAGAAATTACTAGAAATGAGTCCTGAAGGATTTCAAAGGTGAAAAAAATGTAGCTTTTGTTGCACCCTGAAATGAATTAAGATCTTCTGACCTGCCTGAGGATGCAAATAGTGACTGAGGGGAGGAGGGGATAGCAGAGGTCAGGGCAATGGTAGAGAAGAGACAATGGACCTCTCTGCAGCACCAGCCTCTCTTTCACTTCACAAAAAGTTTTTTGTAATTCAAATGAAAACAAACCCTCCTTAAGAAAGGGATCTCTCTTTGCAGTGAGAAACACTGCAACGTATTTCACTCTCACTTCCCTTTGCTTTCACCTTCCTTCATCAGTCAATGCATGAATGAATTTGGTCTGACCTTTTTTTGTTGTTGCAGAATTCCGGTGTAAACATCAGTACACTGGAAATACAAATATAGTCTGGGATCTTTTTGAAGCTTTCTTTGTAAATTACTTTTTCTGGGAAGTGCTGCTAGATCAATTCACTTGTGATGAGTCCCAGAATACTGCTGTGTTGAGAATGTCTGTGCACATTAATTTTGCATGTGTCAACTTGCAGTGCCCCCATGTTTGTAGCATCCATGCTGAGACACACAGTCACTGGTTCACATTTAGAAACGATTCAGTAACACTCATTGCCCTGGAACTTTGCATTTGCAGATGCTGTGAAACTGGTGCAGGCAAGGAGGGTGGTCTAATCTAGTCACCCAGGCTTTCTCTTAATGGAAAGAGAAAGGCATTTCTAGAGGGTAATTCAGCCTTTATTCTTAAACATCACTCCTAGAGTGCAGTGACTCATGCTCAGAAGTTGCCTACCCATTGCTGGTTTTTTTTTTGTAAAGGGAACCTGTATCACTAACTTAGGGTAGGCTTCAACTTTTAGGTGGGTGCAATTAGAGGAGGTGAATACTAGCCACAGTGATTTGTTGCCAGAAACCATTTTGTGGTGGACCCATGTCAAGAGAGTCTAAGTAAAAAGCAATTGGAATGTCTGACTCCCTCAAGCACCATTGGAAATCCCAGTGCTCTGCAATGCCAGTGTTTTGCAACTGTTTCTCATTAACTTTGATGTTATAGACAGTATAACACTCAATGGCAAGACAGATGTAAGATAAATCAGCGAAGTGTGGTCATAACTGCATGAGCCTTAAAATGCAGGATTGGTTAAGGACAAATTAGTTTAATTGTTGGAAATAGCTCAGGCATATAGCTTACATAAGCAGTGGCTATTTCTCTTATGCAGTATATAAAGAAATAATCCAGTTTATTTTTTCAAGCATTTTATGCATACATACACTTAAATAATTTTAAACAGCTGAGTTTATGAATGCTTCACCATATTTCATTTGGTATTTATCAGGTTTCACTGTGTCAGACAAAGAAGTGAGGAAGAGATTTCAAATTGCCATGATCAGTGTTTAGTTAATGTTTATTAATTGCTTATATATCTATCCAATTATTAAAAAAATACCTGTTGAAAGCATGCTTCAGATAAAAAGATCTCTTCCCTGTGATAAATCCCCTGGATTTTACAGCTGAAAGCTGCATTTGTTTTCTGGTCTTAGAAGTTTCACCTGAGATGGAGTCTACTGTTTTTGCAAATGGTCATGCAGTCTTCTGTGGGAAGAGATGATTCATGCTGTAACATCCATGCTTTTCCACGTGTGAAATGATTGTTACTCTAAATAACAATGTTAGAATGAAAAAAATCTAATTAAAACAAGGAAGTGTAGGTGTGGGGAGTGGAGTTGGGGCATATGAGCAAGAAGGACATTGTCCCCAGAGATATGGGGGTAATCATTCTGAAGACAGAGATCTTTGTATTTGCTTTCAAAAATAGTGAAATGAGTATCACAGAGCACAAGTAATCGGTAGAAGTAGTTAAGGGCTGTAATTTTTGGAAAAGAAGTGTCATTTTAAAAACTGTACAGTAGAGTCTATTTAACCTTCTGCTTAACAGTAGGCAATGATGCAAGCTTACAGCTCAGCCTGAACTGTTTGCAGAGAATGTGTTTGATATTCTGTAAGGTACATGACTACTTTTTTTTTTTTTTAAAAAAATATATATATATATATATATATATAAAAAATTTTGGTTAGCTAATAATTTAGTTCTTCAGGGGATAGATCAAAAAAAAAAAAGTACCAATAAGCTTTGAGGTTTTCAAGCCAATTTGATACACAGGAAGCTTGAAATTAGGGCAATAAAAGATATTTCTGATGCTATTTCCTCTTGCTAAACACCTCTGCCTATCAGGCAAGTCCCGGTTCAGCTGTTTGATGATGAATTAATTTGGCTGTAGATCTGAGCTACTTTTTGCAGAGTTGCTCACTGTCACAGCTGTGGCTCGTTATTGTTTTAAGAGGATCTAGAGAAAAATATTCTTCATAGGTGAAATACTCTATGCAGGAATTTCAGTATAATGCTCTTGACTGATGCTAACATTCTTTCTTCCTTTACCAGACACTAATAATTAAAAAAGTATTTTTATATAAAATCGTAATATAGCAGCCAGTAATTGAGCAATGAGTGAACACAAGGTTGCCATTTTACAGAGTGTAAGAAGTACAGTAATATACTCTTTAAAAGTAGTAGAGTTGCTTCAGTCTTGCTCCATTTTACATATGTAATGCTACTGATGTCAAAGAAGTTGCTTCTGATTTCCAATATTCTAACTGAAATTTCACAACTGAAAAACCTGAATCTGGCCCAGTGTTCTACATGTATATGTTGGCTTTTTCCAGGAAGATAAGAGATGTTTGAAAACCAATTGTCTGAATTTACACAAGAATGTCTTCATCTGTCTGTAAAATCCAGGTGTCTCTAGGATGGAAGTCAGTAGATCTTGGTTAAGAGTGCACAGGACTGCAGACCACTCTAGGAACAATAGAACTGAAGTAGGTTCACCTCCACTTGAAGCGACTTGATTCCTAATTGGCTGGTAACCCAAAGCTGTGCTGCCATTCAGCGAGAGATCTGCATTTGGGTATTTACAACATACTTAAAGGGAAGTGCTGAAATGCTGAAAGACTTAGTTTTCTGGAGAAAGGCACACTTGTTATGAGGGGGGGGTGGGGTGGGTGATGGGAGTTATTTTTTGTAAGTAGCCCAATTCAGTCATTGTTATGGTATTTTAAGATTATTTATTGCATTGTCTTTAAGACTTCAGTGCAGGTGAGAACTGCAGTTCAGATGTAAGATGCAGGATATTTATGTTTCCTGTCATTTGTGTAGCGCTTTAGCTTATAAACTGCATATCTGATAGGAAGCAAAAGAACATGATCAGGATGACGAGGTTCAAAGCTAACAATTGAGTAACATGAGCAAGGATGCACCTGCTCTTAAAACACAAACTTCAGCAAACATTCATTTTAAATCATCAGACTATTTTAGTAGAACAATGTTCCCACAGGACTTTCAAACCTCTTTGCTAAAGAGAATGGAGTTTTTTAGTGTCTCACTTGTACTGCAATAGATGCAAAGCCTTATCTAACAGCCACATTTAGTGGCAACACTTATTCTAGTGGTGGAAAAAAAGAAGAAATTGAAATTATATACTTGTAAGTTCTTGTTCAAGTCTTTATGACAAGTTTTACTCTGTATTGTCAGAGACGGATTAATGCATAGCTCCTGTGCTTGTGATGGTCAAATGATGAAATTCATTGTCCATGTCACCTCTTAATTTGTCACTGTGAGCATGTTTTCTTGGAATCAAAATGTCTGCACTTGCCAGAAGCTTTAAACAATTGATTGCACAATTGTAAAACAATTTATTAATTTTAACACTGAAAATACTAGGCTAATCTAGAACCCTCCATTGTTCTGAATCAGTCCTGGTCACAAGTTTAGCAAAATTGTCTCACTTGTCTCTTAAGAGTAATATGACATTTCAGTCACCTCTTCAGAAAACGGGTTTCATAGGATTGTGCTTTCAGATACTGCTCCTTCTGGATATGGTAGCCAGTTGCCTCATCACTGTCTGTTTCTGTTCTCCCTTTCGTTTCCCTTGGGCTCATGCACAGTTTGCCTGCTTTGCTGTTTAATCAAAAATCTCTTGCTATTTCTGAACATTTGAGGAAGTACCTGCCGTAGACATGAATTTTGAGAAGGGGCACAATCAAACTCTCAGTCTTTGCCATGTATTACTTATGCTGCATAGAAGGTGATAAACACTAATTTTCCCTAATGAAATTAAGACTGCAAGTTAAAGTTCAATAAGGGCCATTTGAGAGAAATCCCAGTTGCTTCAGTCTGTTTCATGTAAGAATAACTCACAGTTAACAGATTCTTTTCTTAAGGTATGCTTTGTGCTTTTGTGGTTCAGAGGTGCAGTAAAGACAAAGCAGCAAGGTTTCATTGCAACAGTGGATGGTTAAGGATAGGCAACTGAAGAACAAAACACCTTCATGAAAAAGTGGCCATTAAAAAGTACTAATATACTGAAATAAACTTTTTATACCTAAATTGCATTCTAGATTTGTAACATGTTTGTATTAGTATTTATTGGAAGGAACCTACCCAGCATGGTGCAGAAAGGAAGCATCACTCCACTCATTCTAATTTGTCATATATTTGCTTGAAACCTGCAAGGCATTTGTACTGTAAGACAAAATATAAACTGTGTTTATGCATGACATGAGGAGCATCAGACATGGCCTGCTGAGTTTGGAAGCAACAGACCTCTAGGGCAACAAGTCACAGTGCACACATAAATATTATATTGATACAATAGTAGAATTTTAAACAAAACCAAATCCTCTATGGGCTGTTTTCCTAATGATTAGCACATACGCACAGAAGAGGAGACCTTCACAGGCCTTTATCAGGAGAATGAAAATTTATCGGTGTGATTTCCCATTTTTTCCCTACATTGTGCTGTGACCTGGTTTTGTTCTGGACCCATGGCCTCTGCCAGTCCTTCTCGCCTCTTCTGTTGTGCAAGCAGGAGTCCACCATACAGCTTGGGTTGCTTGGAGACCTGGCCCAGTGTGAGCACAGCAGAACACTACAGAATGCAAGAGAGCACATGCAGCATCTGTGGGGATAAGAAGAAAAGATGGAATGTTTCTGCCATCTTCTTATCTCTGTTTTTTTGTGAAATTTTTAACCTCTTATCAGTCCTGACCAGCATATAACAAGCAGATAGAAGGAAGCAAAGTCTACTTTTGTGGCTTGATCATCTTCCTGAGTCTTCAACAGTGTCTTATTGATCTGATGTGTGATTGTTGTTTCAGTTTAGTATGTATCATAAGCTGCTGTACTTCCCTGAATCCCTGATAGTCTATAAATGTAGGAAACCAAGAGCACACCACAATAGAGAGTTCTGCTTTGTTTGCAGTGGAGAGGTGATTGTGATAATCCTGCTGTGTCCAAGGAAATGATTTTCAGAGTCCCTAAATCCTAGGAATGTTTTTCAAGAGCTCCCAAGAAACCTGACCCCTATGCATTTGCAGATCTCTGGAGGATAGTGAGTTCATTTTTGCAGAGATCAGAAGTCTTGTGAATGAAGAGGATTATACTAAAGGGTCCCTGAAAGTTGCTCATGGAAAACAGCAAGGACTAGACCACTTGAATTCATGTACAAGTTGTGTAGAATGTGAAGAGATTGAAGCAGCCAGGGAGAGCATTTGCCTCAGAAACATTTTTAGGTGACCAGAAAAGCCTTTAGCTCTTCAACTACTTCCTCTTTAATAACAATATATTTTGCAATATAAACAAGATATGGGCATGGCAAGTTTTCCGATATTCACCATCACCCCCCTCTCTCTTTTATTTTTTTTCATCACCTTTTTCATGTCCTGACCCAAATACCTCGTCTGATTTTCCAAATAAATCAATAGGTCTAATAAAAATCCTACCACTCCCTGTAGCTATGTTACCCAGGGAGAATTGCATTCTACTTGTGTCATGGGTCTTAGAGTCCGTGTCACCAGGTGAATAGAGGGATGGTGTTGATACAGATATACTTAGAGCCTAGTAAAACCAGTAGCACAGAAAATCACTTGAGAGATTTGGAAAACACTGACCCAAATGTCTGAACAACATCTCTGGGAAAAGGGCTGCTTTTTCCAGGCTAGGAGCGGTTTGGAAGGAAAGTGGTGTTGTCATGTGAACAGGGCATGCAACATTAGCTCTATGAGCTGCTGTTTAATAGCTTGTGTTCATGCTTTGTTGCAAAAGATTCTGTTTGCACTTGAGAAAGTGTTGAGAACTGTGGAACAAGTAGTTCTGCATCCATTAAATTTTGATATTTTTGTGGAGATTGCATTTTGTAAAGTAGACAACTAAATTTCTAGGACCAATATCTCTTGTAACTGTCGTGTTTTATTATTACTTGAGAGGCTGCTGTTCATGCACATCAAGGCAAATCAGAGGCTGTAGGAGATTTGATGAACTGTCTACAAAATTGACTGCCTCTTTCCCTCTTATGTCTTTTATCCTTTCTACTCTCTTCCTGCTTCTATGCCTTTATCATTTTTGCTTGATTTTTCTCTTTCCTTTTCTCCATTTCTCACGGTCACATTAAATGATCTTTTCAGACAAGCATCACAAAAAAGCTGGTTTTTAGATTAACACAGACTCTTGCTTTTTTATTGACTAGCCTGTAACAGCTAATGTGATTTGCACTTCTGTTTACCAGCTTTCTATTATTAGACACACCATACTGGGATTAAAATGCAGGTAACTATTAGTCACCAGTGGAGCTGCTAACTGAGTAGATTATTTAATCATTCGAATTGGATTTGTTGTCTCTAAACAGAGATGTGATTAAAGCAAGGAAAAGTCTGCCCAGCTTATCTTTTGAGAATGAGTGACTTTAATATGATGCACTACCTCATATAAATCAGATGCCTGATTATTAATGCTCAGATATCACACGCAACACTGAAGTGGGAGGGCAACAGCTATTCCTGTCAGTCCTCTTGCCATTAGTCATCATGCTGAACACTTCATCTCAGACAGTTTCCTGACTGTTGCCAAGGTGCTGGGCAGTACATTAACATTGCAGCAGTTCCTGACCAAATTATTGGCAAGGTAGACTGGCTGGTTCTTATAAAATGCCTCTTCCAATTCTGGCACATGTCCTGTCCCCTTAACACAGGAATCTGTTCTTCAGGCTTCTTAGTTCACACAACCTGCTCTAAGCTCTCCTTATCTAGCTGGAATCTAGCCAGGATCTCCTTCCTGTTTAGCAATACAAGAGGAGCAACGTGGTTATAGTCCTTTAAATTTGTTCAACAGCAGGTTGAGAATTCAGGGCCAAAAACCCCCACAAAAGTAGGGTCTGTGCACCTCATTAATTAATGTCTTTTTTTATTGGTGCCTGTCCTGTGAAGTATGAATGGCTGACAAATGACCGAGAGCCATGGCTAAGCAGAAACAGAGATGGGCCCTTTTTAGTGCTGGATGTCAGACAGAGGGACATGCTCTCTGTCTTCCAACCAAAATACCAGAGGCGAAGGCCTCTCTAAGTTTGGTTCACTGACATTGCTTCTTATCAGGTTGTAAGCTGCTGCCAATCCCAACAGGCAAAAGGAAAAAAGAAAAAGCTGAGTGTGCCTCGGCTGACATGGGCATTGCTCAGGAATAGTTCAAAATTTTAAAAGCCTTTTATTTTCAAGCTGTAACAAAGCTGCTTTGTACCATAAATACAAAGAAATGACCTGCTTCCCCTCTCTGTCTCAGGTAGGTAAAAGTTCCTTTCTTCCTTGTTCACAGCACTCCCCAGGGCTCACTCCTTTGTGTGGGAGGCAAGTCAGAAACCACTAACAAGAACAGAGAGGAAAGCCCTCTACCCTTCTGTGCATGGGTCATGTAGTTTATCACAGCAGCTTCTGTCCTCACTGGCTTTCCTTCAGTCTCACCTGCAGGTATTCGCATCTCTCTCTGCTGATGCCTGTGGGAGGTAGAATTCCTTGCTCTCACTTAGCCCTTTAACCAGTAGTTGCTAAAACAGTGGAGATTTGAGATAGAAATGCCATGCAGTGTGCTTTGCTAAACCCTTCCCACTGTATCAGATATGTGGGTATGTTCAGTGCAAATGCAAGTAAGTCCCGACCTCCAGTAGGCAGACTTAGGCTTTGCAGGCGATACTGGGATCACTGTCCATTTGTATTTGGCCTGGAGCTTTTTACTGATTTGCCTGTTAAAGCCAGAGTTGTGCTGAGCTGAAGGAAGGGGAAACCAGGCCTCGATGAAAATTTCCAGCATTGCATTGTCCATTTTTAACCAAAGTAAATACAGTGAACAAGATAATGTGGCCTAGGCATTGTCTGGCAATTTCCATTTCCCTTCCCCATATTGAGACTGTTGAACTTGTCCATAACGCTAGCTCATAGCTCTGACAAGCCTCAGCTCCAGCAGCATGAATGTCCTTTTGTCATTCTTTGCAGTCCTTATACATCTTGATGTGTTTCAGGCATGCTGCCTGCAGAAGTCAAACCAGCTGCATCTTAGAGGGAAAACCTTCAAAGAAAAAACAAACAGACCCTTGCTGTAGTCTATTGGTAGTAACAGATAATTAAGTCTAAAAATTTCAACAGAGGAAAGACATTTATTGCCAGGCAAAGCCCAACAACACTATAGGAAATGTCTTTTGTGTTGCCCTGAATGTAGCCCTGAGTCCAAGAACTGTGGTGGTGATTTGGTAAATGTTTACATTCTTTGTCTTAAAGGTAATCAGCCACACTGTGTTGATGGGAACCTGGAGTATATAAAAGAGTAAAATCAGGCTGTGTCAAGCCATTTGAACATAATATTTTTTTATCTCTGTAGGCATTTCTTCACCGGATCCGCCAGAATGCTGTGGACAAAGCTGAGAAGTACATAACAGAAGAGAACGTTAAGGTATTTCTTCTATCTTCCTAATTTTCTTGGTAGGGAAAGTGATACATAACTAAAGTCTAGATTCAGAGATATGAATAGCAAACCCCAGAATCATCTAGGTTGGAAAAGACCTTGAATATCATGCAGTCCAACCAGTAAACTAACATTGACAGTTCCCAACTACACCATATCCCTGAGTGCTATGTTAGCTCTACTCTTAAACCCATCCAGCGATGGGGACTCCACCACCTCCCTGGGCAGCCCATTCCAAGGCCTAACAACCCGTTCTGTAAATAAATGCTTCCTAATATCCAGTCTAAACCTTCCCTGGTGCAATTTGAGGACATTCCCTCTTGTCCTGTCGCTTATTACTTGGCTAAAGACACTCATCCCCAGCTCTCTGTACCTTCCTTTCAGGAAGTTGTAGAGGGCAATGAGGTCTCCTCTCATCCTTCTCCAGTCTGAACCCCCCCAATTCCCTCAGCCGCTCCCCAGCAGACCTGTGCTCCAGACCCTGCACCAGCTCAGTTGCCCTTCTCTGGACATGCTCGAGTCATTCAATGGCCTTTTTGTAGTGAGGGGCCCAAAACTGAACACTGTAATCAAGGGGCGGCCTCACCAGTGCTGAGTACAGGGGCAAGATCCCTTCCCTGCCCCTGCTGGCCATGCTATTGCTGACACAAGCCAGGATGCCATTGGCCTTCTTGGCCACCTGAGCACACTGCTGACTTATATTCAGCTGGCTGTCGATCAACACCCCCAGGTCCCTCTCTTACTGGCAGCTCTCCAGCCACTCCTGCCTAAGCCTGTAGCGCTGCTGGGGGTTGTTATGGCCCAAGTGTAGCCCCCAGCATTTGGCCTTATTGAAGCTCATGCAGTTGGCCTCAGCCCATCGCTCCAGCCTGGCCAGGTCTCTCTGCAGAGCCTCCCTACCCTCAAGCAGATCAACACTCCTACCCAACTGGGTGTCATCTGCAAACTGACTGAGGATGCACTTGATCGCCTCGTCTACATCATCGATAAAGATGTTAAACAGGAGTGGCCCCAAAACCGAGCCCTGGAGGATGCCACTCATGACTGGCCACCAACTGGATTTAAATCTGTTCACCACAACTCTCTGGGCACGGTCATCCAGACAGTTTTTTACCCAGCGCAGCATGTGCCCATCTAAGCTGCAAGAAGCCAGTTTTGCCAGGAGAATGCTCTGGGTAACAGTGTCAAAGGCCTTGCTAAAGTCAAGGTAGACAGCCTTTCCCCTCATCCAATAAGTGGGTTGCCCTGTTGTAGAAGGAGATCAGGTTTGTCAAGCAGGACCTGCCTTTCATAAACCCATGCTGATATGGGTTTATCCTTGTGTCATGTTGATCCTTATTATTAAACTGGTTCCCTAAGGAAAAGAGGCTCATGTTGACAGTTTACCTGTCAGTCTCTTTGCCCATTCATATAGCTGTCATCTTCCAGCAATTTTTCATCCCACCAGCTAATTTCAGTGAAATTTGACAACAACATAGTATTGTCAGAAATACTAACTTTTGGCAAGATTTGTGAAATGTTGAGTAGAGGACAGAGAGGGCTTTTCAATGTCTTTGAGAGGAAGGGCAGGGAATGCACAGCCCTTGTCTGTTTTAGTGAATTTGTTCCTGCTGTTTTTTACGAATCTCAGATTGATAGGACTTATGAGAAGGAGACAGGAATGTTCCTTTATGTTCTAACGGGAAGGAATTTGGGTTCTGGTGGGAGGGCTGAGTAACGTGAGACCCTTGCATGAGGGAGTTCCTGAATGAATTTTACACTAGAAAGAGATAAAAGACATGTGCCTCACAGCTCTGTGGTCTTAGCTACTCTAGAGCCTATGGTCACAGGAGACCTTGCTGTTTGTTATTTTCATAAAGATAAGCAACACTTTCTTGTAGTAATTTGGATTAAAAATGCTCCTTGTACACATATGCATGTGAAACTAAAACGCTCTTTGTACACATATACAGGTGAAACCTGAGGATCAGTGGGACAGTGCAGTTTGTTTGCCATTAGAGGCTTACTGGGCTTGCATTTGATCCTGTAGCTCCTAAATCAGCAGAAACTTTACCCTTTACACTTGGAGTGGGGCACAGCATTAATAGGTATATCACACCAGCCACCACTACCGCAGCTGGCATGTGTTTCCCCAGGGCTGGTTCCTCCTTTTCTAGTATGGTTCATCACATACTGGTATTATCTGAATGCATACAGATCCCAGCAGGGCTCTAGCCCCCATTTTTGCTGTTCATTCTACAGGCTAGCAATACTGTAGTATTGACTGACTGGCATCAGAAAGGGCTGGTAGCGATGCAGCTTGGCAGCTTTGTGGAGCTAAACCTCTTGCTGTCTTCAAATTTGGAAGTCCCCACTCCCCAGGAACTCCCCATCTACAGTCTGAAGTAAGTTTGGGGGTGGCTGAAGAAAAAAGTAGACAAGTGATGAGTGACAACAGATATTGTGTGTGGAGAAGTGTGCAAAAAGTGAGCTCTGCCTGAGGAATAAACCTACACAACTATTTGCCAGTTTGAACAGCTGCAGATGTTGTTGAAAGTTATTATTCTATCATTATTCCTGTATCATCAAAATGAATATTAATTATGACTGCCACATAATCAAATGCAGTTCCCACAAAGCCTGTGCAGAGAAATCCATATATTCTTTGCTGATTTAAATGTATTTGTGTTTGAAGCTTCATCACGCTCCTCTGGGGAAGTACCACTTCATTTTTGTGTCATTCTTGAAGTGCCTGGGGGGTCTTTTTGAGGCCACAGTGAGACCTCATTTATTTTTATTATTACAATACCCAGCTTTCAATAACAGAGCTTCACTTTGGTGATAAAAGGCCTACACCTATTGCTGGTGAAATAAAATTGCAAAGGCACAGTTTTCATGATCAGAGTCAGTATTTTCTTCCTCTCTTACCGCCCTTCTCCACCTAGCCCAAATAATTTTTTTTTCCTGCAGTTGAAAGATACTTGTTTTTTCTTTCCTTTCCCTTTCTCACTCCTTGCCGGTAGAGACAGGACAAACAAGGTGATGTTGGAACTTCTGATAACTTTGCCTGCTAATACTGTGTCTCTTGAGTTACCAGAGAGCTGTGAAGTGGCTGGTAGCAGCAAAGATGGTAGCAGAGACTCTATAAATGGTTTGGAAGTTTCTGAAAGCAGAAGCCTGTCTTTTCCTCTCTTTCTTCATGCAGCAGAAACGTCTAGAGGAAAACGCAGGGTATTCTGGAAGTCATTCCCCTCTGAGCAAAAGGAGAAGCTGCTTCTTAGGATAATTTGCATTATTGCTCCCAGTATTATTTTTGCAGGTTTCTCCTACAGCTGGTGCAAAGCACTGAAGATTTCAGTAATCTTGGGCCACTGTATCCTCTTCCAGAAAAGCCACACTGAGTCCTGTGCCAGGCCCAGATTTTACAAGTACTGTAGTGACTAACAGCTGCGGCAACATCGTTAAAAAATGTTTTTAATTTATTTGCTGCCTCATGTGAGAATAACTCTGATATGTTAGTATTATGCTATATTCACAGTAGGGCAGTGATGTCACTTTACTGGTAGAGTAGATTGAAGGCAGTGCAATGTGAGGGTGTATGCAAGCTGCCAAGACATAGATCCTCACCTGAGGCTTATAAATGGTAGCTGCATACTAGATATAGAAGCACATGCAGTCAAGGTCTCTCTGCTGCCTTGATTTACAAGTGATTATTCTTATCTGCAAATTCTGCTTCAAGCAGAACTGTACTGACCACCACGGAATTCATTAGATTACACAGATATTCCTTGGATCAGAAAATACCCCCTGAAGACTGTTTGTGATGGATAAAATCATCCTTGACAGATGTTTTCCTCTTCCTTGTTAATCCCCTTTTAGCACAGCTTCTGGCAAAGCCATGCAGACAGAGGCTACCATGTCATCACATCAGTTTCAGCTGTGTGACAGAACCATCCTGTGCTCTGCTTGAATTAGCATGGGAAGTTTTCTGGAAGCAAATGGTCCTACCTCCCTGTCCTTTATTTTGATTCAGAGCCCATTCAGTGTATTGGAATCTTTTACTTTATCAGAGCTAGAAAGGAGCTTTGAGGCACAAGAATGCGGTAATGATGGCACGTACTACTGTATTTCATTATTCCTGAAGTGAGAGCAGAGCAAAGACAAGGAAGATGCAGCAGGCTTCTCTCTGCACATGCTTGCAGGAGTTTGAGAGAAATACTCTGCCCATCCTTGAATAACAGAATATACAGATTTGAACCTGGATACGTGCTGAGAGGAAGGCTCCTTGAATTCCTGATCTTGTTTACCCTTGCAAAACCAGAGAGAAAAAGTTTTTTTTAACTAGGAATTGTGGTTTCATTCTTGTCTTTAATGATTAGACTTAATTTACAGGTTACTGTTTTTCTGAATTTCTGCTACATTGCCAGTCACCGGGCTGAATTCGTGTCAGATTTGATGAATAAATTCCTCTGCACAAAGTTGAAAAGTTTAGTGTTACAAGGTGCTTTGGGAAGTGTTGGGAGATGTTAAGGTTCAATCACTGCCCCCATTGAACACTAGGAAGATGAAGGCTGGCTCTGTCAGGCTGCATGCTTTGGGGTTCAGAGGAGTGTCACCCACTCACTGTGCAAGACCTGGGAGGCTGTTTCCAATATGAAAGCTTATTTGACTTCTCTTTGCAAGTGGCATAGTTAAAGCAAAATGATAGAAAATGTTGCTGGCAATATGTATGTCACTGCAGGCTCCAGGATTTAGTCTGCTCATTCAGGCTTTCCTCCAGTGGCTGTCAATACTGATGGCTGTGTCACCATGCATCAAGACTTCTCCCCCTGTGTAGGTAGCATTCCATCTCCCATATGTGTATTCACACTTTCTTCTCATATTTTGTATGAAAATCGTTAAGACTTAAAAAAGGCATGTGTTTATCACAGCTTTCACCCTGGCAGTTTATTCCCCTTAGAACATGTATATTTAAATCATTAGGGATCATTGAGCTGCGAGATTGCACAATTACCTTTTAGTACACGTCTAAACTAGGGGCCTCTATCCCATCACATACACCTTTGAGAACCACTGAGATCAGTGAAAGGGAACTCTAAAAGGCTGCTCTTGTGGTTTGCAAGTGTTTTCCACTGTTCTGTACTCCTGTCAGTGAAATGCTAGATCCCATGTGGCAGAGATTTAGTTTCTTATTTAGAGGTGCATCTTTGTGTGTGATAGCTTCAAGTGCCTTTCTTCCAGAAAATGATTTCTGATGCGTAGGAAGGAAAGGCAAATGACTTTCTGCTTCTATCTCCTGCAAAAGTGTGTTTGGTCCCAGCGATTCTGTTCACCTGGTTGGTCTCGTATGAAGTCTTCTCTAGACTTGAATGAGGTTGCTCACATTCGTCATGCTCAGGTATCTGAGAAGATAACTTTCATTTATAGCAGGTACTTCAGTATCAATAAAAATTTCCGTTGGGGGCCAGGAAAGGGGCAAATACAGTGTAATTCACTCTGTACAAGTCCCTGTCTCTTTTAGATCCTATCATTGCAAGTCTAGAGCTTCAATATTTTGGTGCTACTACTTCAACAAAACACTGAGCTATATTAACAGCTAGCAATGTTTTTATCTTTATATTTCAGATCTTATTTTCTAACATTGAAGATATTCTTGGTGTTCACAAGGAGTTCCTGGCTGCCCTGGAATTTTGTTTACAACCAGAACCTCAGTCTCAGCATGAACTGGGAAATGTTTTCTTAAAATTTGTAAGTACAATGACTTAACGCTATCTGAAAATGCAGTTTCCTGTCATAAACTCCCATGCCCCTTAGCTAGCCCTAATCTCGAAGCCTTGTGGCAATACTATCACAATGTGTGTCTTGTATGAAAGTTGTAGGTAGGGTGGGAAAAAACTTGTGAATGAGGTTAGAACAATGGAAACCACATCAAACTCAGTTAAACAACAAATTATTTTTAGAAACCCTTCCTTTTCCCATTGAATAATTTTTTCCTTTTTTTCCTCACCGAGCTGATCACATTTTTATTGCTGAGAGTTTGTCGGCTTTGATTCCAAATGTTTCAAAAAAGCAGCACAATTTCAAGTAAATTGTTATAATTTTTTTAATGTTATAATTGTTATAATAATTTTTATGTTCATTTAAAAATGTAAAAAAAAATTGAAAACCTTAAAGATCAAAATTAAAACCAAAGGAATATACATCATTTACAGTAGTTACTGTCTGTGCATACATTTATTCAGTAAATGAAAGGTAGTGTGAGACAGCTTATCTTGCTGAAATGCAGAAAAAGTTACAAGTTACACAAGTTACAGCCTTCTACCATGCAATAAATGAGTACCTGCATTCTGTATTTCAAAAGTAATAATTAAAATCTGGCTTTTGGACTCGTAATGCTAGCTCAAGAGTGCCATATATTCAAAAGTGAAGTAGTTGTATGATACAAATTCACTCTGCCAGTTCCAGGTTGTTTAGAACGTTCTGACGAGTTACTTCTGTCATCTGACTTTATGCCTGCTAGCTGTATTACTTGTTCTGCTGCTGCATCATGTGTGCCAGTCTAATCCAGTCAGATTGGTACTGCTAGGTGATCCAGAAAAGCAGACCCATACTAAGCACTGTGCAACTGCAGCTTATGATCCTACCATTGCTCCTCTTGTTGTAATTTATTTGTTATACAGTGAAATTCTTCCTGTGTTATATTTGTGTTTTGTTTTTAACTTGGCCCAGTTTTCAATCATATATGTGTGCCATCCTCTGACTAATGTGTGTAGAGCACACTGTATATGCAAGATCAGTTGCAAGCTGGACTCATTTAAATGCAAAGTTACCTAATTTACATGTATAATAGTTCGAAGTTCCACATTTTTTTTTTTCATTTGGAGCAGCCCCCCTGAGATATTTGAAAATTAGAAAGCACATACATAATAGCTATTTCTTCAAATTCTTATTAACAGCATTAAGCCACAGGCCAACTTCCTATCAAAATATGTTCTTTTATGCTTTCATAATCAAAATTCATGCTCTCATAGTTCATCAGGTTTGAGTGGACAACAATCATACAGCCATTCATTACTCATAGAGCTTTACCAACTACCCCCCTTGTTTAAGTTTTATTTATGCTGTGACAATTATTAAAATAGTGTTGGAAAGTGTTATGTTGAGACCATGCCCAGAATTGTATTAGATGTGAGGACTGAGTGTCAGCTGCAGAAAAATAGACTAGTGAACTTAGTTAAAGCCTTGAGTACTCACTAGAATCATTGCCTACCAATAAGATGTGCTGTACTAATATATTAGTATTCATTAGAGATGGTATCAAAATTAGATGGCTTTTGAGTGATGCTGTCAAATTATCTACTGTGTTTCAGAGTAGCACTGAATAAGCAGAAATGTTAACATCCTGTCATTTGACTGAATTCAAGCCTGGTATATGTAGTTATTGGTAGCGTTTTCTTGTATATGAACATATAATTTTGTAATTTTATTACTGTTAAATGTTCTAATTATGTAATGTTCATTATTTATCAAAGATGCAACAATACAGGAATTATGAAACTAATGCATAGGAATGAGTGCGGGTGAGACTTTGTCTTCTGATAGAGGCAATTTGACTGAGAACAGTTTACATTGCTGTCTGTGGAGTGCACTGCAAATAATGTGAACATCAACTGTTTCATGGTCCCCTAGGGAAGAAGCAGCTTATGCAGAAGGAAGCAGAACATATATTCGGTTCAGAATATATATAGAAAAAGCTGGTCTCATTCATAATTACTTTAAGGAAGTGTAGGAATACATTAAAAATATTGTGGTACCTCAAGTCTGATTAAGGAACAGTCAACAGAAAATGATAAAGAGAGGAGGAAATAATCTGTCCTTGTGTGCAGATTGTACCAAGGCTTTAGAAGATGAGATTCACTGTGGGTATTTGGGAGTGAGGGAGGTGGGATTTGTGCCCTGTCACAGTAAAGGGTTCCATAGTGAGTCTCTAGCAAGTGACAGGGAGATGCCAGTGGCAACTGTGGTTCAAAGCAAGTCAGTTCTACTCGGGCTTCCAAAGCTCCATTTCCCTGATTGGGGCTGTTCTGGTGAAGCAGAGGCATTCATAAAAAACCCTGTGCTTCAGAAACAATACTCCTGAAAGTGTTTCCATGGTGCCAAACCCAGGTTTTTTTAAATGATGTATGGTATTTTGCACCACCAGGAGTCCATGCAACATGCTTCAGGTGTCCTGGAGAAAAAGCCAGCTGTTCTCTTGCAGCATGGCTGAAGAGGTTCAGAGTGTATGTTGTTAGTTTACCCAGGGAAAAAATGGGTAACGTATTTTTTTGGTCTTTCATTTTGGGTAAGGTTCTCTTGTTGCAGTATGCTTAGAAGGAAGAACACCCTCAGTTCTGCTTTTTCATTATCATCAAATCACAGTGTATCCTCAGAGGAGTTTGCAGTGGGGAAGTGACATAAGGCCTGTGAATCTTGAATGTATCAGTGCATCTTTTATCAAAATCACCTGGCAAGGTCATTCTCTAGTCCTGATTATGAACCCAGTCCTTGTCAGCAGCCAGATGTTAGCACAGGTGCTTTTCTTCAGAAACTCAATGTTAAAAATGTTCATAAAGTTGGTGAACAGTTTGAGAATTCCTGAAGTGCTGTTTTTTCCAGACACTGCATTTCTTAGTGGTGCATGGTTTCTGTAAGTTCCCTTGTGTCATATATCCTTGATAGAGATCCCCAGATTCTCCAAGTGGAGTTCCATCAGACTGCAGTGTTTGGGTTCTGTTCATCTGCAAGCAAGCAGATTTTGCAGGGGTTCCAAAAGAGCAATCATTGCAGACTGACTTTTTAAAGTATTTTAACAGAGGATGGAATGCACTTGCTCTGATATTTGTGTGTGAAAAATTGTTTTACTTCAGAAGACAGACATTGTTCACCCTAGTTGCACTCCATTTGATCAGATGATCATGAGAGGTTCATTTGTCTGATGCTAGGGGCTAGACATTCTTCTGGACTCATAGTTCAGTATGGCCATAACAGACAGTAAAGAACATACTTAAACATTCATTCAAAATCGAATCTGCAGCCTTAAACAAAATGGCATGTAGAACAAGTCTTTAACATCAAAGAGAGCATACACACTGAACTTGGAATAATGACACCTCATCAGCATAGGCTCCTTTGTGCAGGTCATGAAGACGTGACAGTCTGCAGAGCAGAAGGGCAGAGAGTTGACATGCATCATTTCTGATCTTGCTGTATTGCTAGAGGTTTGGTGATGTAGTAGCTAGAAACTTCTTTGAGGGAAACATGTTTTCTTCTCATTTTTAGGGGCAGTGTTATATCAGTTATCAGTTTTACTGTAAAAGTCATCAGGGATCTTGTTTTGTTGAGAATTGTATCTTCTGTTTTGTTCAGGTTTTTTGTGTTGACAAAATTGGTTTCAGCCTGCTTTGAAACAAGCAAATGCCAGGCCTTGTTAAAAATATATCCAAGTAAAATTGTTACAATTCTCAAAATGTCTTATTTGCTTTTTCTAGTCAAAACTATTTTCAAATCTGCACTAATTTGTGGGCAGTTCTAATGGACCCGAAACAACATATTTGGAGAATAAATTATTGGTTAAAGATTTATTTTAACCAAACTAAGAACAGTATAGACTTATTTCTGTCACCAAAATCAGGTCTGGCTGTCTATCCAGCAGATTTGCTGAGTAAGAAGGTGCCATTTTTATGTGGTCACATCTCTGACCATAATTTCACTTTACTACAGAGTAACTTCAGGTTCAGAATTCCTGGGCTAACATCTGTAATTATGTAACTGATAATTTCCTCACCAGGGGATGGGAGAGTCCAGGACTGAATGTCACCCAGAGAGGAAATTAAACACTTCAGACACTGAGTAATTTAAAGCATAGTTCTCATATTTGTGGGTCTCATGCATGAAGGACAGCTGGAAAAGACTTGATGAAAGCACTCTGGTGTGAGTGTAATTATTGTACTGACTTGAGCAAAGGGATTTTGTCATGATCTAAATATAATTTCCCAAAACTCCAGGCACTCAAAACTGCAGTCAGAAACCTGAGCAATGACATTTTGTGTGCATTGATGTAACGGATGCTGTTGTGTTAATGGTTACTATTTTTAGTTTCAAGCATGCTGCTTGTGTGCATCCAGGGAGTTGAGGGGAGGTGAGAGGAGGAAATGTAGGAGAAACTCATATCTCTGTCTTCTCATTCTGTAACTCTCTAGTTTTTATGATTGAAAATAATCACATGCTTTTCAATTGCCTCTTTTTTATTGTGCTATGGACCCAGCCTTGCCTTTTCCTGCATCTGGTTGTCAGAAGCTTTTGTTTCTTTTCAGCTTCCCAGTATTACACTCCAGCACTAATATGAACAGCTGTAGGTGAAGGATAAAAGTCTTGAACATCTGCATTCCAGCTCTTTGCACCATACTCTTTGTGGCTGTTGTTTTATTTGCTTTGTACCATTGTTGTTGTTTTTGGAGATACATCTATTTCTTACCAGTTCTTCCTTTGGAAGTATGAGAAGGGAAAAAAATTCATCAGATTAGTGATAAACCCAAAAGCATTTTACAGTGCCTGAGCATGTACATCTAGTCATTGAGCATCCGAACAGGATGTCAGATTCTCCTAAACTGATACTAACACAGTTTCTTTTCCATGTGACAATAGTGAAGGGAATGCTCAGTGAGTGCAGCTGTATTCCCCTGGATTCATGTTACTGAACTCCTTCAATTGGCACAGTTTTCTGTTTGGGTCACCATGAGCTGTCTGAAAAGTAGCTAGATGCTGCAGATATCTTCAGCTAATGCAGGAAGCTCTACATCTCTGACGAGTGCTAGGAGTCCAATCAAAACTCAAAAAAAGTTAACTTCCTAGTTCTGGGGAGATGAAAAGATTCAGATATAATGTTTTCAGGCCTTGATCCTAAATAGAAAATTAGGGATGTGAATGCCATGGCAAACTCTGGAGGCATTGTCTATGTGGCGTGGTGCCCTGAGATGCCAGCTCTGAAAAGCCTCACATATTACACCTGGCCAAGTGCCACGCTAATGCATCTAGATTACTTTTGATATGCAAAGCAGCTTGTCTGAGTACCTCTGCATGGCACCGAATTGTGGCACAGAAGCTGACCTGAACCAGGGAAAAAACTACTATTGTGAGAAGCACCCAAAAAATGATGGGTTTTGGGTCTTTTTGGCTTCTGAGTCATTTAACCTGACTAAAGCCTAATACAGTCTCTTGACTCTCCTTTTATTCCAGTGAATGCAATACTGGAATCTCTTAACTTAGCTGCTGGAAGTTCAGTGCTTCCCAACAACATTGAAAGGATTAACTCACTCCTTGCCTGAGCTGCTCAGTCATGGAAATAGTTGTTACTGTTTCTTTTGTGAATCATTTCAGTGTTTCCAGATACCCGATGTTTGCAGTGGGTTCAGCATCTCTGATCATTTTAGTTCAAGTTGCACTAAATGATTATGAAGATCAGTAAAGCAGAACTTGGTACTGCCAGCTGACCCTTGTTTCTTAACAGGGTATTTCATTCCACTACATGTGCTGGTGGGTGTGACATGTTCCAGTATAAGTATCTCAATCTAGTTGTGGTTACATTTCCCTTCCTTTAATTTCTGTAATATGTTGGGGGTTTTGTGTGTATTTGTTGAAATTCTTCCATTTAGGGAAGCTGTTATGGACAGCTGACCCACTGCTTAGTGTTGCATTGAAATAGTGAGGTCTGCTGCTTGTTTCAGAACATGAAGTGAACCAACTAACTCACTGGGGGCTCCCCCTTAGCCCTGAAAGGCAGGGGATTTCCAGCTGGTTGCTTTGTGTTATAGTTCCCCTCCATATCTCTGACCTTCTTCCAGGCCTTGGTTCTTCCCAGTCATCTCTGTTTCTGCCTCCTGCAGGAGTGCTCAGCCCCCTTGCTCCTGGCTTTACTCTGCTGGAATATCCAGACACGTGGCAAGTACCTCTGAGACAGCAAAATCCATTTTTTCAGCAAAGAATATATTATTTTAGTGATGCATTAAGAGGAAAAGTGCTGAAAGTCTCCGTGCATAGAAAGCTGATGTTAACATACAACAGAGTAAGTTAGGAATCAGTGGAACATGTCTATATGTTACTTAAATTAGAGGAGTATCATGTGCTTCATGTAAACTGCAACCCTAATGCCACTCTGAGTGCATGCCCTTTGTAAATAATTTGGTATCAGACTGTCACAAAACAGGCACTCCAGTTTTGTCTGAGTCAGTAAGTTACTATGTTTTTCCTTGCAGAAAGACAAATTCTTTGTGTACGAGGAGTACTGTAGCAACCACGAGAAGGCACTCAGACTGCTGATGGAATTGAACAAGATCCCAACAGTGAGAACATTCCTCCTGGTAAGCACCTTCTAGCACTCTTAACGATCTGACTTTGCACTGTACTCATAATAACCCGTTGGTATCCCAGGAACTCTGGGCATTTTACAGACATGACCAATTCCAGGTATGCAGCAGTCAGGATGGATAGGTATTGAAATCACTGATGAGTTCAGGCACAGAACTAAGCACAGCTCTGGTATGAATGATTGTGGAAACAGGGAAGGATTTTTTTTAAATTTTATTTTATTTTTTAAAAGATGCAACAGAAAATTTGGGCAAAGATTGTGAAAGGACTAATGCAATAAGTCAGCAGCAGAGCTGTGACTAGTTCCCAGTAGATCTGATTCTCTACTTAGTTGTCTGACCAATTCACCATCTGCAGACCCACCAGAAAAATGTGGCTTCCTTCTGACAACCCTTTCCCCATGAGTCCAGTTGTGGGCAAGGAATGTAGTCTGGATGAATTGTTTTGACTGCGTCATTGCTGCTTGTATCAAAAATGACCTAACTCTCCATGCAACCCATGATGTATTAGTATCTGTGTTGGGAGGGACTGTGGCATACAGCCTTCAAATGCCTCTATAGAAGATGGGCTGGGAGGAGAAACAACCAGTACACAGTGCTTTCTGCCCAAAATTCCTTATTTTTCTTTCTTTTCTTGGATGTTTCTCCTTCTAGCCTTCACCCCAGTTCTGCTTGAGTTTTGGATGCCTTGTTTTCCTGGCCGTGGGTGCATGGCACTTGGAATGGGGTTGGCATGTAGGTGAGGAACTAATTCAGCACATTAGCTTTTTTTCTTAGTAAATTATATGAGGTAAAAGAAAGGCTGTCTTTTTGTAAAGGACCTGGACTTCTTTCTGTGCTGCTTTCTTGGCTTTTTTCTTTCTGCCAAAGGTCTGCTCTTTCCCAATATAGCACAGCAAAAGAAAACTTCTGCATAAATGTCTGTCACAAACAGGGCCAGAGCATTCTTTTAGCCACAAAATACAGGCCTCAGAGGGAGCAGCAAGGACAAGCACTCATGCTATTCGGTAGTCAGAATCTCTTTGTCATGTCTGAGTTTTGATGAACCTTGTTAAACCATTAGTTTGAGTCACCAAATTTTTCCTTGTTCCTGAGTTCCTCTGAGTGCTCCTGTTGAGGGAAACTAATGAGAAAGAGGAGAGACAAAAGTGCATGTAAACATCATCCTTCCCAACATTCAGTGTTCTCCACTTCCACTGGATTGGCAAAAGCCTTCTGTCTGTGTTACCGGCAGCAGCTGGCAAACTGATTACGAGGCACATAAAAGATGTCACACTGTCTGCTGTGGCTTGCTGCAGCACCTGAATCCAAGAAGCTCTTAAAATAGCAGCAAGTATGGAAGGAGAGGCTACACTGAGGTGTCTACTTTGCTGTAATTTCTTCCAGGCCTTCTTTCTCTTCTCCTCTGCCTTCTAAAGCCAATGCTATAATGCCACCATGCAGAGAAAGCTGCATTAAAATACAAAGCTTTGCTTGTGAGAATAGATTTGGCCTGATTGCCCCCTCATAGCTGCTGAAATATAGAATGTGGGAATGTGTTTGAAAAATCAGTAAGTGTTAAAGGGCAGTTTTGAGCCCAGAGCTAGAGAGAGGGCTGAAAGAAGAGATGGGAAGGACTGAATCACTCGAGACTTGGAAAATTGGACAGGGAGCATTGTGAGCTGGTAGCCAACGCCACAGATCTAGAATAGCCTGGGGAAGGGTTATTTTACAGACGATTGTCTGTAAAAAATACCAGTTAAGACTAATGAGATTTATGTATGATGTCTGTGAACATTCCTTGAAGAGGAGGATTGTTGAACTACAGCCAAAAACCCACTAAATTTCAGCGTGTGTCTGAGCCACAGCACACATTTCACAGGGGAAAATGTTATCAGTGATGCCCCAAAGCAAGCACATCTTGGCTGAACTGAATTTAAACTTCAGCTTCTGAGACAGGACAGGTTTGTAACTGGGGTGATCTCTGGAGCAAAGTTGTCCAGATTCATGGTCAAACATAGGAATGTAGACTAGTTTGTCTGGAATAGATTTGTAGTCCACCTGAGTCCACTACCTATCTCTGGCAGCAGTGAATAACAGAATCTTCAGGGAAATGTATAAAAAGTTTACAGTAGGTTCAGTATTTGTTTATCACACAGAGATTGCAGATTATCATGATAAAATAAGGACAGGCCAAGGACTGTAGATTTTTCTTTTTCAATGCAATACCCTTCCATGTCAATCATGTGAAATGATTTTCCATGATCTATGGAGAAGTGGAACATCACTTATTTTGAGGTAGTGTGTGTAAATTTATCTGTGAAATAATTCATCTGGAATGCAGGGCCCCTCCAAATTTGTGTGAACTCATTGTAGGAGTATTGCAAGGGTTGATCAGTTGCTGCTTCTGTTCCTCAACCTAAAATCTATTTGGACTTGGATTTCTTTGGTGTATTGGTCTCAAACTTGTCCCTTTCCTTACTGTGTTTAAACAACACTGAGGTATTAGTAATTTGGCTACATAAGGAAATGCCCTTCACCTTATTTCTGTTTGGAAGTCACAGAGCATCACAAAACTAATGCTGAAACACATTTTTTTAAATTAGCTTCAGAATTCTTGAAACTTGATTTCCTTAAATTTCATTGACTCTTGCACCTCCTACCTACAAGTTAGCCTTGCTTGCATGTCCAATAGCTTTTTTTTGCTGGGCAGGCAGCAACATGTGCTGTGACAAGGGCTACATGTGTGCTGGTTAGCCAGGCAGTGAGCCTATGCTGTTTGTCCAGCTGTGCTTAGACATAATGTTTTGCCAGAGAATTGGTGGGTGTGATGCAGATGACTAATTTATTTCAATTCCACTTTGATTTTATTCAGACATAAGAATTGGACTAGAGTTAATTACATGATCACTAGTTAGTAGGCTTTATTTTAGCCTTGAAGAGTTTTCTGGACCAACAGTGCAAACTTTGCACAGTGAATAAAGGCAAATGATTGTATTAATGGTGGGGGTAGGCTGGATTCTTTTAGGTAATGGTTCATCTAGTTTTGCTGATTGGTTGTCATAATATTGTTATGACATTTTTTGTCACCAGCTGTGTAATACTCCTGGAAAGATACCTTTCTATCACTGTTATCCATAGCAACATTTTCTTTTGCTGATGTACGAAGAACTTTGCAGGCTTCATGGCTGTATTTCAGTGGTGAATGAAGTCTCATTTCTGGCATCCAAGGTGTGGCAAAGTGCTTTCTGACTGTAACATGTGTTATAGAATACAAAATCTTGTCAAAGAGAACCTGAAAGCTTTGTGTCTGAGATAACATTTGTTTCCTTTTTTGATTATAGGGTTGCATGCTTTTGGGAGGCAGAAAGACGACAGACATTCCACTAGAGGGTTATCTGCTGACTCCAATTCAGAGAATTTGCAAATACCCACTTCTGCTAAAGGTAAACTAAAGAAAGTATTTCTCCAGGTGGTTGTTTTATTCTTGGAGTGATTCTGCATTTTTTTAGCCCTGACTTTTGTTGTCACTATTACCTTCCCACTTTGCACTTCTAAAAGTTCATCCTCTCTGAAGAAAATGGCTTTTTATATGTAGTCAGAAAGCTGTCTGATGCTGACAGGCTGCTAAATCTTGTAATGCTGTGGGTAGACCAGACAGGGTAACTTACTAACTAATGCCTTCTGACTTTGGTTCTCTTGAGGTGTTTACTAAGGCTTGTGAGTGCTATTTTAGCCACTTCCTGAAAAGCTGTATTCAAATAGAATTCTATCATTGTTCTGAGGGACTGGATGGCTCTGGGGACTCTAAATGGGATACATCTTTCATCACGAGTTCTCTAGTTTGAGTGTGTTCAGGTCAGTAATGATCAAAATCCTGTATCCTCTGACAGCTGTTAGGCAGCTTGTTTGAAAACTGTTTGGTTGTCTCAGATGAGTTCCCAAAGGACTGGTGTCACTGCAAAAATGACTACTGCAGTTGAGACTAATTGGCCCCCTTGCTAGTATTGTTAGTGTAGGAGCTGAAGAATAAAAGGCCTAAAAAGAGCTAACTTGCTTCTCATTCCTCCATGTCAGGGCTAGGTCACATGCCTGGTGGGGACAAGGAGAGGAAAAAGGAGAAAGCAGTTTCTGGGAGAGCTTGCATCACTGGGGGCCTTGTAGCTACTCTGTGGCTAACAGCCACAAATATTCAGTGAAGTCAGTCTCTTTCTCAATCAGAGTAACATTACAGTTACTAAAAGAAAAATAATAAAAAATATTAAAAATTGCCTCATATTTTGAAAGAAAGGTCCCTTTCTGAGTTGTGGAAGAAAGTAAGAAATCTGTGATGAGCTGGTGCTCTTGATCCCGGACTGACCACATGAATCAACTGTATGTCATGTAAAGCTGTTGTAGTGTTGTGTCCATACATTCATCATGTTTAGGGGTTTTCATAGGTACAAGATTGTTAGCTCAATACTGATCTGTTGTCCCATGTAAAATTGTTATTTTTTTTTAATCTGATAAATATTTAATTTATTTCTTTCTATCCAACTGAAGCTTTTAGAGCTGAATTTTCAAAATATGTCTTTCCTACAGGTGGAATTATTCTGTTGTCTATGCAGCTGTGCACTAACCCATTTTACAGCAGATGTTCATGCACCCTTCCTGGATTTAGCTACTGGGGTTTATGTGTATACAGCCACTTTATCAGTGGAGTCAATCTATCCACAACTCCACTTACAGTTTGAACAAACAAAAACACACACAATTTAGGCACATAGCAGGAGAAGCTAGTATGTGAGACTGCTACAAAAATTTCTTCCACAGTATTAGTAATAGTCAAGACAGGGCAAGGATGTCTAGATCAGGAAAGCATGTAAGTGGCTACAGCTCTAAATTATCTTCAGAGCAGACTGGTTGTGTAGAGATAATTGAAAACCCAGTGATGCCTAAGTTTGTCCACTGTGTTTGTTTGGGGTTAGCATGGAGAGAATTTGGTGCCTGTTCAGTCTGCGGATCTGTGTGATGACTCTGAGCAACATCCATGTGCACAGAAAGGGAGTTCTTATGGCATCTGATATGGTAAACAGACCAGGGGATGTGGAGACCTTAAAATGTACATTCCTAACCAAGTATTTTGATACTGTTTATGTTTTCTTGTTTTCAGTCTGTGGTGTGTTCTGTGATTCTTATCTAGCTCTGTGTTCAAGAGTGAAAATCGGAGACTGTTTTGATTCCTTACAGAGATCCTTTTTCTATTTTCCAAGAAACTTCAACCAGAGGAAATAGTTAATTTTGAACTGATCTCTACATTTGTGCTGCTACTAGAAGATGAAATGGTAATCTCCTGCAGATTTCCTGTCATGGTTACCCTTTGTATTAAGGGAGTCATTAATGAGTACAGAGCCTGAAGACCAGGTTCCTTCATCTATTTATTCCATGCTGGAGGTATCTTAATCCAGTCAGAGTGGTCAATATCTGGTGTATCCTTGCTATGCTTATCTAAAAGTGATCTCTAACCAGTTTTATCCCAATGTTTTCCAAACTTTTTGGACCAAAATATTACTGGTAGTACTCCATATTTCTTCTATTTTGCTCTGTCCTTGATAAGCTTGAAGTAGCTCTGATGCCAATAAGGTTTTGTGCATCAGATCTGACCACTCGGTATGTGGACCACCAGTCATCTCTCAAGTACAGTTTGGGGATCTCAGCTCTAAGCCATGCACATGGCTGTCTTAGAGAACTCTCTACCTTTCTTCTGTACCTCAGTGCCTCTTCTTTTTTCTTTTTAGAATGATGTCATTGCTGAATCACACATTGTTAATTAGACCTGCTTAATTTTTAAGCTTTTTGGAAAACATAATTATGAGTGGTAGACTTCTATCAGTTTGGATAATCTGTAGAATTTTTATCTACTGACAGAAGCTTGATTTACAAATTAAAATCTGTAATCTGTTTTGAAAGCTTTAAAAACATTAGAATGGCACAACCTGCCAATACTACATACTTTCCTGAAATCTCAGGGATTTTACTCAAATGCTATCAGGATGCTGGCTACAGAAACACACCTAAAAGAAATGTACACCTTTGATTACAAGGTTGTAGCACCATCAATGCAATAACACTTTGTTATTCTTCAGTTTAAATTTTCTCATTCCTCTGTACCATTCTAGGGCAGGTCTTTAGGAGAGTATTGAGGATTGGAAGAGCTACAAACAGACCAGTTTATCTTGCTTGTCTTTTTGTTTTGGAAGGGGGTAGTGGGGGAAAAAAAAAAAAAAAAGACATTCAGAAATTCAACAGCAACTCTAGTCACTGGGCTCTGGGGATCAAATATTGGCCTGTGGAAATAAATTGGTGGTTTCCACTTTCTCACATGTGTACAGTTGTCTGTGTCAAAAGGCCTGGTGGCACAAACGTCCTTTCTTTGAAAGCCAAAGCCAAGACCAGCAAGGCTAAGACTGAAACAGTGTTTCTTGCCTTCAAGGCACAGTGGGATATAATAAAGGTAAATTTGTCCTCTGATGCCAACACTGTGCCTTCCTGCTGGGGCGGGGACTCTGGTGTTTGGCTGTGATGGGGCTGCCCCAGACCCATGTGTTCTTGTTGACCAAATAGCCCTGAAGGGAGTGAACGGGAGGAGCTGTGAGGAGGTGTCTTGTGGTGTTGTGTTCCATTTTTCTATGGATTTTTTTCTGTATACAGCCTGATACAAATCACACACTGCTTAGTACTTGAAATTTCCTGGACAGGAAATAAAAGTTT
Organism: Athene cunicularia; assembly: GCF_003259725.1. Lineage (NCBI taxonomy): Eukaryota > Metazoa > Chordata > Aves > Strigiformes > Strigidae > Athene > Athene cunicularia. The sequence goes on from NW_020799125.1 coordinate 8,293,114, forward strand.
TAAGAAAAAGCTGAAAGGAATTTAATTTTGATTAGGCATCAAATCTGACTCAGTGAGTGAGATTATGCCATTACTAGGGGTTGTTCAGCTCAGAAAATATCTGTGATCATTACAAAGTGTAGTTGATGCTGGTTCTCAAAGGTAGTGAATTCATAGTGAATAAATTGTTTCCCATTCAAGACTTGTTTGATACTTGCTAGCACAAAATTACCGGAGTGGGCACAAATGTTTTAGCTCTGAGAGCAGCTAAGGGAAAACACGGGCTGATTCTCTTAGTGCTGACCAGGAAAAAGCAACTCTCCAAGCAAGCAAGAAAAAAAGGGATTTAAAAATAACACGACCCTTAAATTAAGTGTTTGCTCTCCCTTTGCTACTGAACTGCAGTTATTGCTCCTGAAATAGCTGTTTTGTATTCATGGGGATTGGATCTTATTTTATCTAATTCCCAGGGCAAACAGATACTATTGTATTCCGCCTGATTAGAAAAGTCATAGACCGGAGCTATCCTACTTTCATCTTTTACTTTGCTTTTAGCAAGAGTTTGTGAGCATCCATATTTTCTGGTAACTTTGATATGACCTTGTTATAACGTAAGTATTTAGTATAGCTAAGTAGCTAGATTTGATAAAGATAGTATGAACAAAGTAATTCAGACTTGTGCATGTTTGAAAGTCAACCTAAATTAGTAGGGTAAGGCACATGTTTAAAATATTATAACTATTTTTTTATTAATACCATATGTGAGTACTCTTCTTCAGAATAATAGCATCTAGCATGAAATTAATTTGGGTTACTTAATTAGGAATAATATACTGGAATATTTCCCAAGTGCAGATACCTTGTAAGCATATATTACAAATAGTCTCCAATATAAAGTAAGGCATTCTACAATTGGTAATCTTCCCTTTTCTCATCCTCTGATGAAGCTATTTGTTTTTTTGAACAAACAAATGATGGAGACAGAACAATGATTCAAATGATGGTGACTGTTAAATTCAGTTTCCATTTTTTGTGAACCAAACAGTGCAGCTTTGGAGTGGCTGACAGTAAACAGGGGTTTTGGTTGAGTTTTTTTTTGGTTTGGGGGGGGGGGGGTGTTCTTTGAGTTTTAAAACTTTGGATGCTTTTGTTTGGTTTAATTTGCAAGTCTTACATGTGGTTTGAAGGATGGGACTCAAACCTAGCCATGGTATTTCATAATCTCTGTGCAAATAGAGAAGTAATGAAATTAATAGTTTTGTCTGTAATACAGTTTTTTGTCTGCTTCAGACAGAATGCAGTAAAATTAGTACAGAATTTCTTGGTGGTAAATTAGTTTTATTCCCAGTCTGAAACCTTTCTAATGTGACTTTCACTTCTTTTTCTTGCTGTGAAACTTCAGTGAGTGATTTGAAGTCTTATTTGGGAATATAGAAGTTCTGAATATTTTTTAGCAATAAGCTGCATTATAAAATTTCAGTAGAAATGAAAAAGGGGCTTGGACTAGTCTTGAACAAAACAGAACTGTGCTTGCTGTGACGGCCATGATAATTTGGTAGAAAGAAAAGCAGCAAACAGATGCAGAGGCCTTGAGAGCATATACTGTGTGAATGACTTAACACTCCAGTGTGTTTAGGTACACTGGAAAGCTTGCCAAATAAATATTTCTAGCAGAACATTTTGGATTAAGGCAACTCCGTCTCACCAGTAATAATTGTATGACTCTGTATTAATTAGTGTGAACCATTCTACTTAAGAGTAGAAGCAGCTGTTGTGTAAACCAATCTCTGAGCAAAAATAGCCCTTTTCCCTTAATAAAGAGCATTTATGTCAGCAAGAAGAAAACCCTAGGGGAGTGGTGATCATGAGTTAATCACACCATTGGGGGTGGGGATTAGGAGCAGTCATTTCTGTCTCCTTCCTCCCAACACAGGAGGAATGTGAAGCACATGATAGCCGCTCCCCTATGGGCTCCTGCTAGCCCAGCGCATGTCACAGGGGTTGTTTCTTTTTTGATGTCTGTTCTCTTAAGGAATTGCTCAGACTCCAGCCAGAAATGCACATTCCACCTCTGATCCTCTAAAAATTTCTCATAATGTACATAGCTCCATGGACGATTTAGGGCAGTAACTGTGTATTACTTCATGTGGTGGAAGACTCATTGGCCCTAAGAGGGAAAGAAAAATCTGGATGCAAAAAGCTGAGTTAACCAGATTGAGCCCTCAGAAAGCCCAACAGTAGGGCACACATAGGCCTTAATAAAAGCAGTGCCTGGGTTTTGAAAGGGAAAGATGGGAAGCCAGTGGTGTGGATACAGAACAGGATGAAGAAAGGTTAACTCACTGTGTTGCTCTTTTCCCTCTCCATTCCTCTCAGAGATGTTTAAGAAACAGAACCTTCTAATTGGCCAGAATTGGATTTATATTATCTTTGGGGGTTTGGGGTTTTGTTGGTGTGTGTTGTTTGGTGTTTTTTTTTCTTTCCCCAATTCCTTTTTTCCTGCAAGAAAAGTGATGTTGCTCTTAGATTCATGACATTTGGTTGAAATCCAACTCTGTGTAGCACAACATGAAAAATTATATATACCCTAGAGTTGCAAGGAACACTGCCAATTTATAAATCATACTTCTGTCTTCCACACTTTTTATATATAATCACAAAAAACTGGTAATATTTATAAAACTGGAAACATGTTTTTGTTACATTTTAATTTAGCATGTGTCATGGATTTGATGGCACATTGAATATAATGTTTTACTGATTTATCATTGCTTGTCTAGTCTTTACCCTGCAGAAACATTGACATAAATCATAGATTTTAAAAGCATACAGAACAAAAAAACCCTGCTATGATTGGCATGTACACAGGGCCTAGTGTAACATTTATTTTCTGGTTAGTTTAAGTGGAAAATCAATTTTAATACAAGCAAATATTAAAAACTCAGAAATATAGAACTCCTGGAAACATTTATATTCACAGAAAGGTTTGGTTGTGTTTGTGGTGTGTTGGTTTGTTTGTTTTTTTTTTTTTAAAGAGCACATTTTGAACTGCTTATTAACACAAATTTTGGAACTGATAAGCAAAGAAATATGTTGTCTTTGTTATCTCTGCAATACTGAACTGTTCAGTAGGTAACCAACGTATTTTATGTATGCACTGCTTTGTGGTGCAAAGCAAGACAGCTTGGCGAGCAATGATTTGCACCAGTCAATGCACAATGTTAACATTCATTGTGCAAAATCCATGTTAAGCCATGTCTGAGTGGCCTCAGGAGTATAAAGATAGGAGGAAGGAATTTTTAAAATAGAGACCTGTAAATTTCAGCTGCAAAACATGTGTTGGGTTGTCAGTTCTAAGTACACAGACAATCATTTTTGTGTGGCAAGGGAGGACATGGGGAAGGATGACAGAGACTTCTATTTTAAAAAAGATCAGTGAAGCAGAATAACATCCTTTTTTCTAGGAAACATTAAAACTGTGTTTGCATTAAAAAACCCTCTAGTTTCCTCTGCCTGCATTGTTTGCTCATCATACCTCCTGCCACCTCTTTACATCTTCCTATGTAATGTTCTTTTTGTTGAGTTCTCTCCCCATAGTTTCTTTGTTTTCTTGGGGGTTAAGCACAATTAGCAAATAGACAAATATGAGCAGCTGATATGTCTTATGTGATTTAGTTCTTATATTTAGATTCTGTAATGTTCAGAACTCTTTTAGCTTTAAGCTATTTAAAGCTGCATCTGAGACTGTAATACTTAAGTTGGAAATCATTTTACTCCATTGTATAATCAAAACCTGGCATTTCTGAGTAGATCAGATGTCAATGTCCTACTCTTCTGTATGTTGTTCAGGAAGACACTACAGCTGGATGTAGATGTCTTGGAGTGCTCTGTTACTATCTTTGTAAGATGATTTGTGTTCTGTGTGTAGGTGTTATGAGTGGCAGAACCTCAATCTTTGCAGCTGTGAAAGAGGTGTGAAAAAGGAGAATTCTGTGCCCAGAGGACACAGTTCCCATTTCTGTCTTAGTTCTTTGAAGAACAGAGATATCTGTTTTTTTCCCCCCTGCCTTATGATATGGAATAGCTTTGCAACTTTTTTATTTTTATTAAAAAAAAAAAAGAGGATTTGGAGGATAATGGTGAAGATGATCGAGGCTGTGAAAAATACTGGCTTTTCTGTTCTCCACTGCTGGTTAGCCTGAAGGATTAACAAGTTTGTAGCTAGACAGTAAATGTGTTTTATGAATTACTTTAAGAAACTCTTTGCATGGAATAGTTTTCTGCTAGTGGCAGCAACCTCATCCCATCTCCATTAGTGCACAAATTGCACTACATAAAATAGTAATTCCAGACAACAATATATATGAGCTTTATGGAAGACAAGACAGTCATACCCAAGGTTTGCCATCTGGTCTGTCTCTCAGCTGCCTTTCAAAATGTTGTCAGATGCTCTCAGAGTTTACACATCATAAATCTGTCACTAAAATAAAACAAGTACCCAGAGCTCCGTCACTGTGTTTCAGAAGTGCTAGGCTCTGCTCTTTTGGGGAATGGCAGTGTCGAAGCAGCATGGCCCTTCCTTAGATGGCTTATGACTAGACAGTGGTGGGACAAGTTCTCTGACTGTTTATGCTGCTTATGCTGTTGAAGCAACAAAGTGGCCCAGCCAGCACCATCCCTGGCTTTTCCAGCCTCCTCCCCTGCTTCTTGGGCAGAACCACAGGCAGCTAGCGGGAGTGGGGAAGATGCTGTTTATGGCAGCAGAGGGCTGTTGTGAATGAAGAGTTCTTTCACTGTGTCTTGGTGATATTTCAGAAAGGGATGTTTAGACAGTGCTAGTGTATACATGTCTGTTTCCACAGCAGTGTGGGTGACACTTGAGCTGCAGAACTTCATGGATTTTTAATGAGAGTCATGTAGCAAAAATACTGCACTCTGTTCTGGAAGCATGGAGCAGAGGTTAGTGTAACCAAAATGCAACACCTCTCTTCTGCCTTTTCTTTTTTAACACTTACTTTTCTTGGCCTTATCTTCAGCAAAAGTGGAGTAAAAACTTCCGTAGGGAATTTCATTTGTGGTATCAACTGATGTTTGTAGCAGCTAGCCTCTTTCTCCTGTGCATATGCTTACTCTGTAAATCAACCAAAAGTTTAAGATCATTAACTCCTCTCTCTTAATGGTTTTCCCAGCTGTCAGCACATTACCCATCTCCACTGTCATCCATCTGACAAGAGCCATTGTCAATCTTCATTTATCATTTTCTGAAAAGAGAAATTGTAGCTATGAGTAAATTCTCAAAATACCAAATTTATGCAAAGAACTGAGTAATTATATTTCACTGGACAAACACCAACATTCCCGTTCATTCATTTGGGTCTTTCTGTCTCCAGACTATGTCTATGTGGGAATGAGTACACCTCCCATTGCCATATTTTGATTCTTATGAGACCTGTCTCTTGCATTACTTAAAGGAGTCTCAGTGGCCAAGTAGATTAATCTCAAGATGCAGATTTCACTTTAAAAGGTTCTGCAAAACTGAGAAGTTAATAAATAAATACTTAAAATACTTTGCATTTCTGTAACATTGGTCTCAAGATAGTTTACCAATGCTAGTGAATTAAATCTTGCTCCAGCCAGTGTGAGGAAGCAGAGAGGAAGCACTGAGAAGGTCTGTGCAGAGGTGGAAACAAATCTGTACTGCTTTTAACTCTAGCTTCCTCCTTTCAAATATGCCTTCTAATTTTGCTGGTATCTGAACAGCCCCAAGTCTGGTTGTTTATTCTACAGTTATTCCTGCTAGTGGAAAAGTATAGCGAGGTATGCACAAACCTGTCACCTGCTACAGGTGACTTGTCTAAAGGACTTTGTAGAGTAGATCTATCAATAAACACTAAGGCAGAGAAAACTACTTCCAGAGTGTCTGGATTAGCAAAATGGTTGGATTAGCAGCCACTATATTCACTATAAATTAATGCAAACTTCAGCAGAACTTGAACTTCAGCACACATCCCTCCACTCTGACAGGCCAAGTAACTCGAGCCTAAAAGTACCAGTTAATTTGATCTAGAGGTTTTGTGTGGACATAAGTAAGTTTAGGAGCAGTGCCTGTATTACAGGCTGTGTGACCAACTCAGGCAAGGCAAGCCCTAGTAGTACTCAGGATCATACCTGAAATCAGAGTGTATCAGCACCAAACAAGATAGCATGGCACAAGGACCTTTAACGCCAATATGGCAAAATTTTGTGTGGTGAAGAGACACTTGCTGAGGTTAACATGCTGATGTGGAGAAGCAAAACACGAATCAGAGCACAGACTAAGCCTAGTTGGAGGCTATGACAGGCATTCTGGGATTGTAATCACTTATCTTGGGTGGACAACAACTGTAACAGGCTGTCTTTGCCCTTAGCTGTGGGAACTATGGGTTGAAGGGATTTAGCTATGTTCAGACCACAGTGCTGTGCAGGCACTCCGGCTATATTCAGGCTCATTCTTGTGTCTCATGCAAAGTGATGAAATTCAGCAGCAGTTTGCTTTTTAGACACAGGACTTTAAAACAAGCAAATAACATGTTGAGGCAAAACAGAACACAGTGAGAAAGTTAAATATTCCAGGCAATCTAAAAATGTGGGTCTTAAACACCATATTATATATCAAGATGAAATTACCAGCCTTAGGTAAGGTTTCTTTAATGTATTTTTATCCAATTGTGGCTGACTATAAAATGCTGTTGGTCTAAAAAATGGTGAATTGTGAGTTCACAGTGGTTACCCCTTTTGCCAAACTGGTTAATATTGTCAGGTCCCAAGTTTTGCAACTGCTTTTTTTCAGCAGACAGTGTTTAACTGGGCTGTTGTGCATTGAATCAAGGGAAGCAGAGTCTCTTAGGAACTCTTTCAGAGCAGAGATGTTAATCTCTGTGTTAATCTCTCTAGTTAAAAGTTGTGCCCCAACCTCCTAAACATAATCTGGGAAAGAGTCCTGCTGCTCTCTTGGCCTCTCTCCCAGTCCAGCACTTTTTCCCACTTTGCCTTTTGGGGACACCTCCTCACCTGCCATGTGCCTGTCTTGGAGGTTAAAACACTGAACTGAGTGCCAGAAAGTCTTCGTTCTGCAAGTGATTTGCCATTGGACAAGTTACTCTTCTGTAAGTAAATTTCCTTCTTGAAAAAAAAATTATTATACTTCCTGACACATAAAAACATGAGAGGCTACTGAATTTTCCTGCAATTTCTGGACACCCAGACTGATTGTAGGCGCTTATCTGCATGTGGTGGGTTGACCTTGCCTGGCTGCTGCCTGCCCACCCAGCCACTCTCTTACTATTCAGTGAGGTGGGGGAGGAAAGAAGATGAATAAATGCTTGTGGATTGAGATAAAGACAGGGACATCACTTACAAATTACCATCACATGCAATACAGACTTGACTTGATTTATTGCCAGTTAAAAAATATGTGGATATTGAGATATGTGGATAGTGAGATAGCCAGCTGAACATGATCCAGTAGCGTGCCCAGGTGGCCAAGGCGTCCAGTGGTATCCTGGCTTGCATCAGAAATAGCGTGGCCAGCAGGGGCAGGGAAGGGATCTTGCCCCTGTACTCAGCACTGGTGAGGCCACACTTTGATTACAGTGTTCAGTTTTGGGCCCCTCACTCCACAAAGGCCATTGAATGACTTGAGCATGTCCAGAGAAGGGCAACAGAGATGGTGCAGGGTCTGGAGCACAGGTCTGCTGGGGAGCAGCTGAGGGAACTGGGGGGGGTTTAGTCTGGAGGAGGCTGAGGGGAGACCTCATCGCCCTCTACAGCTCCCTGAAAGGAGGGTGCAGAGAGCTGAGATGAGTCTCTTGAACCAAGTAACAAGCGATAGAACAAGAGGGAATGTCCTCAAATTGTGCCAGGGAAAGTTCAGACTAGATATTAGGAAGCATTTATTTACAGAACGGGTTGTTAGGCCTTGGAATGGGCTGCCCAGTGAGGTGGTGGAGTCCCCATCCCTGGAGGGGTTTAAGAGTCAGGTTAACATAGCACTGAGGGATCTGGTGAAGTTGAGAATGATCAGTGTTAGTTTGATGGTTGGACTAGATGATATTCAAGGTCTTTTTCCAACCTAGATGATTCTGTGAAACAAAATCACTTTCCCTCCAACCCCCACTCTTTTCTCCAGGCTCAACTTCACTCCTGCATTCCCAACTCCTCTACTTTTCCCTCAGCCCTGGGTGGTACAGGAGTTGTGAGGAATGGGGGTGTGCAGTCAGTGTGTAACATTTCCTCTTCTGCTCCTTCATCCTCATGCTTTTCTCCACTCCAGCGTGAGCTCTCTACAGGCTGCTGTTCTTCAGGACAAACCTGGTCCCTGTGGGCCCTATATGGTCTGCAGTTCCTGTCAGGAGAACTGGCTCCTCCGTGGCCTCTCCAGGCCAATTCCTCTTCAGAGAATATCTACCTGTTGCAACGTGGGGTCCTCCACAGGCTGCAGTGTGGATATCTGCTCTGTTGTGGTCCTCTCCATGGGCTGCAGAGAGATACCTGCTCTGGCCAGGTCTCTCCAGGGGCTGCAGGGAAGTCTCCCTGCCTTTCTCTCAGGCTTTGGTGCTCACAGGGCTGTTTCTCACACATTTTTCCTCTCTGCCCTGCTGCGTTTTGCCCTTTCTTGAACACGTTTTCACAGAGGCGCCACTGGCTCCTCCGACAGGCTCAGCCAGGCCCTGCCGGGGTCTGTTGCGGAGCCGGCTGGAACTGTCACGGGGCAGCCCCCCGCCCCTCCTCGGAGGCCCCTGCAGCCCCCTGGCAGTGCCCGGGCACAGACACCCCATACACTGAGGTATCTGAGTTAGGAGAGTTGTCCTGCTGGAATCCCTCTTTGGTCAGTGGGAAGAGATGGGCTTCTCATGAGGGCAGTTCCACTCCTAGGTGAATCTGTGCTTTGGTTGTATTTCTCTGTTGGTTATAGAGCTAAACAACCTAGGTCCTAAAGCTTCTTGTGGGTTGGTATTAACCAACACCTGATCATTTCTGTAAATCTGGTGGGTGGGGTGTACAGTCTAGTATTATTCCTGTAAGGCCATAGTTCATGGAAAACCCTGTTTCCATAGCTCTAGTGGTTCTTGATAAGACATGCTACAGGCAGAATTTTTATCAGATGGAAGGAGCCTGATTCAGCATCACTGAAATACTGTATGCACATCACTGGGGCTGGAATAGCATCTAGACCATGGTTAGGTCAGTGGTCCACTGCTTGTCTTTGAAGTAGACAGTGTAGTTTTTTATGTAACCTTGTAATTTTTTTGGCCTTGGTTCACTCTAGAAGCAAACATGTGACACAGCAAAGCGTATTTGGCTTGAGCTCTCTTAATTTGGCATTTTTAACGTGAGCAATTGCTTCATCTATTTAGCAGCATTCATATAAAAAGGCATCCCTGCACAGGTGAAGAACAGAGAACAGCATCTACAGTAACATGTCCACAGTTTTCTGATTTTGCAAAGATTCTGGCATTTTCCTATGGGATTGCAGTCTAATGAGTGTGCATTTCCATGAACCACTTCTACGTTTACATTGTATGTTTTCTTCTCTTTCTTTTTTTTAAAGGAATTAGCTAAGAGGACTCCCTCTAAGCATCCAGATCACCCAGCTGTCCAGAATGCATTACAGGCCATGAAGACAGTCTGCACAAATATCAACGAGACCAAGAGACAGATGGAAAAACTGGAAGCCCTTGAACAGTTGCAGTCCCACATTGAAGGATGGGAGGTATGATGTAGGACTAGTGAGCTCCCTGGAGGCAGTTCACTACACAGTTTAATGGGCTGAAATTTAGTGACTCACAGTGTGTACTGGGATTTCTGTTTCTTACATGATGTGTAAATGCCCTTGAAGGTGTGGGTAGCATCACTCTGAGTTTAGAATTGAGTGTTTATTTGAGGTGTGCAGGCTGCTGCTAAATTGTAGCAGAACAAATGGGATTATGAAAGAAAGACAACTGTTAAAGCTAGAGTGGACTGAAATTTCAAATAGCAGGTCTCCTTTGAAGGATAAATAGGTCTAGAAGATGAAATCAGGACTGGTCTAAATAACAAGTTTCTCTTTCCATTCCTACAAGCCTTTAGATTTTTTGGGAGCTTTGAAAGTTAGTTTGCTTAGCTTCATATGGATTTCCTTATAAAAAGTAAAGGTTAGATTAGTAAGCCCTAGAAAGCAACTGGTATATTTGTGTTTGCTTCAGTTAAGTTACTCATGGATGTGTTTCTAGTGATGTGTTTATCAGTAGGAAGATACATGTAGGTAGAAGCATTTGTTATGGAAGGGAGAAAACTAGACTGTGAAGCTTGGAGGAAGAGGAAATCTGGAACAAGAGCCACTTAGTATAAATACTGGGAAGTCAGGAAGTGTGCAAACGGTTGGCAGCTTATCTTGTGATGACTTTAGTTGAGGCCCTTGAATCAGTGGAGTTGGAAGCCTCTGGGAGGTGCACCATAGGGAGTCAGTGGTGTTAAATGGTCTCATGGAGAGATTGGCGTCGGCGTTTAGTGAGACTGACATCTAAAATGTTGAGGCTGATCATTGCCAGCTGAGGATTTCTTAGCTGAGGACATTTTGTTAGAGGTCATGTAAACTTCCTCATGTTCGGAGTCTTGGGTGCTCTCCATGACTCTCTTTTGGGTTGTTTTTTATCTTTCATGTATGTTTTAAACCTTGCTCATTTTTTCCCTGAAGGATGTTCTTGGCATCCAGCTAAAGACGTGAGAACAACCCAGATATCCAGCTGTGTAATTTTTGGATAGCAGACTCAGCAAACAAAGTCATACAATGTTCTATATAGCAAGACTTCTAGAAGCAGTTAAAACCATTTCAGGTTAAATTCAACTCCTGGGTCATCTAGGCAAGAGGAAGGGAGCCTGAAGCATGACTATTAAAGTGTCTATGATGCCATAAATGAAGTGGTATCCAAACTTACTGGGATTTTTTTAGGGTTTAACTTATCTACAACAACATTCTGGGGCTGAAAACCCTTTCAGATTTGTTTATATACACTATATACATAACAAAGTCATCTAGGTCACTTGGCTCAAAATTTCAAGAAGGAAGAAGTGTTTTTCCCTCCCAGTAAGCTGTGGAACATATCTAAATTATTCTGGTGTCATACTAAAAGGAGGAAAACCAGCTTTATACATCACAGATATAGGCCAGTGCTCAACATGACGGCATTTTTTTCTTCTGTACATGTAAAGAAGTTTGACACTGATGGTTTCCTATCTTCACAGTGCTAGGGATCCTATGAATTGTAACTCTAGAGCAAAGTGCTAGGTTTGTAAATAACTGGTTTTAGTTCTTTCAGGTGTATTTCACAGTTTATTCCTAATGAGAAGGGCTTCTAACTTATATCTATGGAAAGCTGCAATAGCTGAATTAAATATTTAGCTTAACAATGCGGTGCTGTAAGCTACAGAGCTGGCTGCAGAAGGAAGTCTGTAAGGCAAATTTATGCCTGTTTTTAGTTTATCTGATGGCCATCTCTCCTGTGAAATAGAAAATTTCCCTTTTCTATTAGCATGAATGTGGATTCTGAAACACTGGTGCCCTGTATATACATTTCTATACCATACATACCAATCGACAAGGCCTACAGCTTCCAACTATTTTAATTCAAGGCATCTAAATTGTCAAAAAGAAGTGAAGATCAGCTTAATTATAACCAAGTATTTTACAATTATAAGGAGTGTAGCCTGAATCTGGGGAGTGTGCAAGAAGCCCAGCATAAAGTTAAACGTTAATTTGTTCACATAATTTGGAACAGGTTCTACCTCATCTAACATTTCTGTTGAACCAAACCAATAGTTTCACTGGTTTTTATGACTTTGCAATTATTCCAACTGTCCCAATGGTCCATACCTGGTCCTGTTGCCATCCTGTTGCCGTCAGTGCCACCGCCAATATTTCTAACATGAAGAAGAGTGTAACATAATTTTGTTTCTGCAGAGTCTCTTCTTCTTGCTCTTGAGAGTCATCTGTAACTTCACTAAGAGCAGTAGTTGTTTTTTAGAGCAATTTCCTCAGTGCAACATTTTTTCCTCAGCATCTCCACCCACCAATACACTTCTCTAACACAACATCACTATCGCTGTCATACACTGAGCATACGCTGACATCATCCTGTCAGTCACTTTGAGACAGATTATAATGAGGGGACATGTTAAAGTAGGCCAGATCTGGGAAGGTGCTGAAGGCCTGCAGCTTAATCAGAGGTCTGTTCATCAAAATGAACTCTGCTCAGATTCATTCTTTTGGAATGCACAGAATCCTCGTAGATGTATGTTGTGGATTAGGCTCAGACAAGTCAATTTGATTCTGGTTAATCCTTCTGGGAAACAAAGATTAGTTTAAAAAAAGAGGAAAGAAAAGTAGAGGATGCATGAGAAGACCAATATTTGTATACAGTGGTTTTGTTTGCTTAGTGAAGAACAAGTTGCTATGATGTTTCTATTAATTATATACTGATTTTTTTACGGGGAGAGCTCCTCCTCATGCATCCTTGTACATTATTTTTACTGAGCAATTGCTACATATCCCCAAATTCTCCCATCCTGAGATGCATAAGGAAGCAAAACCCCCGTTACAGAACAGCATGAGGTGCAAGATATTTGTTAATTCTTAGGCAGATCAATCATTTTATAACTAGCTGTAATTTTCAGTTCTGCCAGCCATCATGTTTTCTTTTTTTGTTTGGTCTCTTCTTCCCACCACCAGCAGCTTGGTCCCACTTAGAAAGATGAGAAATTCTGTGTTGTCTCTGAAAATATCAAGTAAATCTTATTCTGTTTCTTATTTTGAAAAACAACTCAAATCAGTATAAATGTAAAGTAGCTAGGTCAACTACAAACAGGAAATGCATCAACAGCGTTTAGATACCATCATGATGGGTCTGATGGAAAAATAAAGATTCTTAGATTTCAAGGCAAGAAACAACCATTGCAATCATTTGCTTTCACTTCCTGCACAAAATAGGCCAGAAGATTTTACCCAGTGATTCCTCTGTCTATCAAAGATTGAGTTCAGTTACTGATGTCACTGAGTTCATTGCTTTTGCTGTCTTTAGGTAACTTTTGGAAAATTAAGTACTTGATGTTGTAGTGCACTGAAACTTAGATTTCTGCATGGGCAAACCACATGAGGAGCATGTTTTTATGTTGTACAGTCAGTTGGTGTCTGTTCCTATTTGTGTATTTGTTAGCAGGCCTTTGGGGTCATAATTCTGAGATACAGTGATTTCTCCTGGAGATAGTAATGGTCAACAGGTCATTTTCAAATTAACAACTGCACATTTCTAGTCATGTGTTAACTCTTTCTATAGAGCGATTAAGAAAATAAAAATATATCGGGACAGCAGAGGGAACTATTTCATCTAGCTAGTTCCTGTATCATTCTATCCAGAACATGAGACACATATGTGGAACAGACAAATTGGTATTGCATACTTGGCAGCCTTTAAAGTATAGCTGCTTCCTTGTTAACTAAAAGCATGACATGGACAGCACAGCTGTCAAGATTCAATTTAGAGAACTGTGTAATCAAAGCTTCATTCACACCTTTAGAGTGACTGCATTGCATTTAGAAAGGCTGATTTCAATTGAGTGATTTCCCTTGCATAGCTTGATGTCACAGACTGCGCCTTCCTCAAAAAAAGTCAATAAATATCACGCATGCAATATCTAATATAATTCAAACCGATCTTTCTAGGGTGACTTTCTAGATGGAGCAGGATTTCATGCCTGTGCACAGAGAGGTCTTCAGTTTCTTTTAGTGGGATGAATTGTGTTTTACAAATCTTTTCTATTATTTGTGAATATAGGGTTAATGGACATCTGGAAATTAAGCAGTTCTGTTGATAATTAATGTCTTGCAATCCAAAGTTAGTTCTCTTTTCCAGTAAGACTCAAGGCAGTGGATCATATAGTCTAACTTACCTCCTTCTCGGCATGCTGACCATGGAAAGAAGTTACTCTTACCCTAGGTTGTTGTTCTCCTAACAAAGAAGACAAATGCAAAAATTAATAGATGATCCAGAGTTAGGTGGTGAATGTTTCCATGGTCTCAGGGTGTTTTTTCTGAAAATAAACCTTTATTGATAGGATGCTTTTCTACCTTCCAAGTAATACTAGATCAAGGAATTTAAGGCTAGTGCCTAAGGTTTAGCCAAACCATCTTGTTTGGCCAATGAAACAGTTGAGGAGCAGATTCCCAGCTGTGCATTCATAATGTGCTGACATTTGGAGTTTGCCTGTCCTGAGAGCAACCTGGGACAGTCCTGTAGTTGTTTTTCATTTGTGCCCAACTGCTTTGGTCCTAAAGACCTCATTTAAAGGACTGTATGATCACTTTTCCTCGGATAATCTCAGTAACAGTTTGGGGAGTGACTGTTTAGTGATCTGCTGTGCTTTTCAGCTTCTGTACATCCTCAGAGGCTAAAGTGTCTTGAGCACCAAGCTCCGTTGTTTCCGTCTCTGTCTAGTGCATATAATGGATTGCACATAACAGCTAGCACAGTGTCCAGGACTCAACCTCTGATTTTCTTGGTGGTGTTTCTAACTTGCATGTGTTTATTAGAGCTCCAGAAAGGAGAGCACCTGCCTATACTTCTAATGAAAGAGTTGGAGAGATGTATCACTGCTGAGATGACTTCACAGAGAGATGGTTAATAATGACATTTCTCAGTATCAGAGCTACAGTGTTAAGGAAATGCCATCATTCTTTTATAAAGCATTCCTAAAGCCATCTCTTGTGATATTTGCAATGATAGCTCATGGTATGAAGGGAAGACTAATGGTCTTGAGAGACTCATAATACAGCTGCTTTGAGAGTGAAAGATTTTTTCAGGAAAAAGTCTCCTGGAGTTTAATAGGGAAGATTTATTGTGGTGTGTGAGGACTCCAGAAAAATGTTTGTAATCCAGAGGAAACATGATGTGTTTAGCCACATTAAGAAATTGAGCATTTCCTCCTTATGAGTGTATCAGTTATTTCAGTTTAATGACATGCAGATAAAATAACAGCGTTTTAGTAAAAATCCTTCATTGCACACACACACACACAAAAAGTTAAAAATAAACAATATCTCTTTTCTGTGTTTCAGGGGTCAAATCTGACAGATATCTGCACACAGCTCTTACTCCAAGGGACTTTGTTAAAAATCTCAGCAGGAAACATCCAGGAGAGAATGTTCTTTCTATTTGATAATCTACTGGTGTATTGCAAGAGGAAATCCAGGTGAGTCCCTCTGTGTTTATGGTTTTATAATGGGACCATTCAGAAGTTTTGTAAGTTGAAAGTATGATCAATTACTGATTGTTAGCTGTATTCCCTGTTGCTCTGCAGAGCTGAGTCACAGGCGTGACTTGCCTCTGTTCTTGACTATTGCTATTATTTAGACTATATAAGAAAGAAGTCACTATATGATAGGATAAATATGCCAGACAGTAATGGGGTCCCCACCCTGAGAAGTGTGCAATCCAAAGACAGAAGTTGATACAGTGCAGAAAAAACACAGAGTTCTTACAGCTGGAAAGCTTCCCGGAGCAGATGGGTCTCCAGGAGTGATGTGAAGAAGGAGGCTTTGCCAACTTTCATTGTGAGGTTATTCCAAGCAGAAGAGGGTGACGTGAAAAATGATACAAAGCCAAGAAAGGGGAAAGTGGAAGACTAAGAAAACATAAAATACATGCAGGGCATAGAGGAGTGAGGAAGAGATGAAGATTAGCATGTCGCTGTTCAGGATTTGCAGCCCATGTGCTCTGTGCATTGTCTTCCTTTCTTATCCTAGTAACAATTTTTGCATCATTCCACCTTATAAAACTTAAGCATTATTAGAACCTACTGGTTATTGTTAAAATAGCATTGACAGAGTGAAGGGCAATGGCTTCTGCAGCAGTTATACTGTATTTCAGTTCTTAAGCTTTTCACCTTCACAGCTCCAGTCTCGTTCTCATGTCTTGGTCCTTTCTGAGTTTACATTACATTCTCTACACTCCAGATTCTCCTTCTCCTTTCTTTCCGGTAATATCCTCCCCCTTCTTCAAGTTACATTTCTTTACTGGTGATAGCCAAGGAGAATAGCCAACCCAATTAGAAATTCTCAAAACCCAGACTGTTCTCTCCAAAGAAAATTCTCATCTCAAGATCTGGATTTATTTCCCAGATTTTGTTCAATGGAAATTTTGGTGCCATTAAACTGGGAAAAAAGTATCAGTAATGATCAGACTTTCAGTGTGGATAATGCTGAAACTATACAACATAAATACAAATTATTAGGTGAAATGTACATTAGAAACTATTAGATTGTAATATAAACATTTAAACTAAATTTAACCTCCCCCAGAATTCAATCTTTTATCTAACTGAAGCATTCTGGCTCTGCTGAAATGAACCAAGAAATGTGAAACATTTTGACAGTTTACAAGATCTGTCAAAATCCTAACTTCCATATGAAACAGAGTTCAGAAACTATTCCTTTAAAAAAACAGCAATCAATTTGATATCTAATCTTTTACTTCTTCAGAGCTCTTAAAAACTGGTGTTCTAGTCCTGTTTGTAGTTCAGGTTAACCTAGCCCCCCCCCCCCC